>NW_026294551.1:45380810-45503310 GCF_007827085.1 Peromyscus californicus insignis | reverse complement strand
GAGTCCCCACTTGCTGAACATCCTGAATGCTAATGAGGCAAGGCAGAGAGCCAGCCCCACCCCCAGAACAAGGCTTCCTGGGCCTGGGTGGGGGCCTGGGCAGAGCATAGTGTCCTAGGAGAGCAGCTCCCTGCCCCCACTCTGGACAGAACACAATGGCCGCTTTCTCCCCCTGACCTTTCCTTTCTGTAGCCTGAGCAGTATTCGGCTATCCCCTCCCCTTCTCCAGATGGGCTTGGGTGGTAGCATCCCTACCACCCTTGAAGACCCAGGAGCTTCTACCCATTTGTCCCCATTTCTGTTTCCCAAGTTCATTTCTCCCCAAGGACTGGAGAGCGGCTCCCCAGGCTGGTCCTGAGGCTGCTGGGGCTTGGCCTGGTCTCTGGCATTGAAGTGCCTGGCTCCACATCCCAGCAGTTCTGCTTATTAGCTGTGTGACCTTGAGCAAGCCCTTTGACCTCTCTGGGCCACTGAATCCTCATCAGTAGAGCAAGACAGCACTTGTGAAAGGAAGCATGGACAAAATACTTGGCCAGTAAATAGTGAAAAGTCAGCCAAGGTTAGTTCCATTGCTCAGTCTGACCTTAAGGCTGCGGCCCACAGTGATGGTAGCATGAGGCTGGGGCCTCTCTCCTGTGTCCGAGTAGGGATAGGAACCAGTCCGTCAGGTGGGGTCCAACAGGAACATGCCCAGGACTGTGGTACATGGCATCAGGGTCATCCCATAGGAGGCTCCTGCCTCCCTCTGGAATGGCTGGGCAGCAGTGTTGCTTCCTGAGGAGAGACTCTGAAACTGGTATCAGTGGCTGTGGGATAGGACACGGTACCCATTGAGGAGCCCTGGGGACCGTGTATTCCCAGAGGTACAAGGACTTACAGAAAAGGTCTATGGCCCTCTGGGCTCCTGGGGAGACTGAGTGAATGTACCTGAAGCACTAAGCCTACGCCAGGCGAGAGTGGGTGCTTGGGAAGTGGTGCCTTCCCTGGGGCTTCAGCTGATTTCCCTGCTCTGCTCCCCCAGACCCTGGCTGGGCATCTATCAGCAGAGGTGTGCTGGTCTGTGACGAGTGCTGCAGTGTGCACCGGAGCCTGGGACGCCACATCTCTATTGTCAAGCACCTTCGCCACAGCGCCTGGCCTCCTACACTGCTACAGGTAGGGCACTGAACCAGACACCATCTTCCCGGTGTGCGGTGCCCAGGTGTCCCCACAGCCACACACACACACACACACACACACACACACACGCACGCACCTGTCCACAATCTGCACCTTCCAGGGCAGTAGCCATCTAAAACAGTGGGACCCTGAGCCGTGCCACTCAGCCCTTCCCTACAGTGTCTGCTCCTTAGCCTGGACTCTTCTCTTAGACAGTGCATTGAGCAAGTTGTTTCAACTCTCCGAACCTTAGCAAACCCACCAAGGTGAGCCAGCATGAAGTGCTCAACACAGGACACATGCCGGTCGGACCAGGCACACAGTAGGACCCTTGGTGGTCTTTCCAGCTGCAGCAGGCATTCTGAGAATGTCTCCCCTAGTGCCCAGAACGGAGTGGGCACTCTCTTGCTTGGCATCTCTTCCCCACAGATGGTGCACACGCTTGCCAGCAACGGGGCCAACTCCATCTGGGAGCACTCCCTGCTGGACCCTGCACAGGTGCAGAGTGGCCGGCGCAAAGCCAACCCCCAAGACAAAGTCCAGTGAGTGGGGCTGCGGGGTGGTGGGCGGGGCCGTGTTCCTGGGGCGGGGCCGTGTTCCTGGGGCGGGGCCTGAAAGGCGGCTTCCCTCAGCTCTGCTCCCATTGCCTCCTGTGTGTTCCATGCAGCCCCATCAAGTCAGAGTTCATCAGGGCCAAGTACCAGATGCTGGCGTTCGTGCACAAGCTCCCCTGCCGTGATGACGATGGGGTCACTGCCAAGGACCTCAGCAAGGTGTGGGGACCCCCTCAACAGATGGGTGGGCCGCCCCTCTGCCCATGTCACCCTGAGGCCTAGGTCCCAGAGGCAGCCCAGGACTGGGGAAAACAGTAAGTGTAGACACCCTGGGGCCAGGGAAGTTTGCTCTGTCATGTGGCTGGTGGCTAAGATGCCTCCATTCCCAAGTGGATACACAGGGCCTCCCATCTGCCACTTGAAAGCTAGGAAGACCTGGGGTACTTGCTTAGCTGTTCAGAGCCTTCGCTTCCTCACCGGTGAAACAAGAAAGTAGTAGCAGCACCTACCTCCAGCTAACGTGTGTTCCACACAGAGCACACGCAGGGTAGTGACCGGCGGCAGCTGTTATTAATTGGCATTATCCTCTAGTGGGAAGCCCTCTGGCCTGCCTGACATGGCCCAGTTTTGGCGAGGCCCCTTGGAGCTGGTAGGAGTACCAGGAACAGCCAGGTGTGTGGGGGGAGGTTCCTTGGGCACACGTGTGTCCATCACACCCCCACTTATTGCACACTTCGCTCCTTGCAGCAACTGCACTCGAGTGTGCGAACAGGCAACTTGGAGACATGTCTGCGCCTGCTTTCCCTGGGTGCCCAGGCCAACTTCTTTCACCCAGAAAAGGGCACTACACCTCTACATGTGGCTGCCAAGGCAGGGCAGACTCTGCAGGCTGAGCTGCTGGTGGTGTATGGGGCTGACCCCGGCTCCCCTGATGTCAATGGCCGCACGCCGATTGACTATGCCAGGTGAGAATCGGCTAAAGGGTGAGGCTTAGGTGGAGGGGGTGGACTGTTGCCATAGGGCTGAGCCATGTCCCCTCCCCACAGGCAGGCGGGCCACCATGAACTGGCAGAAAGGCTAGTTGAGTGCCAGTATGAGCTCACTGACCGGTTGGCCTTCTACCTCTGTGGACGCAAGCCCGGTGAGCAGAGAATGAGTTGGGCCTGACTAGGCCAGGCAGGTGGGACCTAGACACACCCAGCAGCAGGTGCCATAGTGACAAAGCCAGCTGGGGAACTGTGTTGCTAGGCAACTGGCTCCTGTGAAATTGCTGCAGGCTCTGGGTTGCTGCAAGCATGTTGGGGCCAAGGAGTGGGGGTGGGTCTGACTTGCAGCCAGCTTTCAATGCTCTTGGGGTATCCTGCCCTCCTCCATTTCCTCTTGACACTTGGAGGTGTCAGGGCCTGCTCATGGTAGTGAGGTAGGCTCCTGGATGATGGCGCCACCTGGCATCAGTGACTTGGCATTTTTATTTTTGTTCAGATCACAAGAATGGGCATTACATCATCCCACAGATGGCTGACAGGTGAGTGCCCACCTGATGCCCCTTTCCAGCTATTAGTTGTCAGGGTGGCTTGACCCAGAGCCCTGTATCTTCCCGGGCTTCAGTGGCACCTGTCACCCCACCCTCTACCCATAGTGACTAGCAACGCAGGAATTCATAGCCTGATTGCCACCTACTGTATCCCCAAGGCAAGTGAGAAACGTCAGTTCAACACACACCAGTGCACCTGAGCCTTGTGATTACTAAGTCTGGGGGTGGGAGGTGTTGGTACAAGGAAAGGAAAGGTTGGACCCCTGTGTCTCTTTGTTATGATAAAGGCCCCCCTCTGCAGGGAGGGGATAGCTCCTGGGAACTGGCTGACTTGGGAACTACTAGCCAGGCCCCCAGTGTGCTGCCAGCTGGGCGGGAATCCCAGGCAGGGTAGTAATGGGCAGTTTCTGCCTCTAATCTCAGAGGCCCCAAGATACCCAGGCAGTGGGGGATACCCCCAGCCACTTACTCATTTACAGGACACGTATTGGCGCCACCTAGTGGTCCTCATAGGGCTACAACTTCATGCCAGGCAGTGCTCCCTGGCTTTAGAGGTTTTCCACCACAGCCTATGAAGACAGGTGGGCCGGTCAGAACTGCCCTGTTCCAAGACCCCAAGACTCAACTCTGCTTCTCTAGTCTGATCTGCCTGGTGGTGTATGTGTCCATGTGTGTGTGTCTGTATGTACAGTCAACACATGCACACATGGACAGATTCAGTGGCTGTTCATTTAGAACCTTCTCAGAGCCAGCTGCTGCTCTAGGGACATCGAGGTAACGCAGACACCACCCCTGCCCTTGAGCTACGAGTCAGCCTGAGGGGACAGCAGCAAGAGGGGCAGTGGGGCAGAGGTAGGAACTGCAGGCGACTGTACCACAGCACAGTGTGAGGGAGTAACACTGGAAAGAGCCCGGTGAGATGAACCCTGTGTGAACCGCAGCAAGAGCACAGCCATCCTGAGGGTGGAGTCCAGGCATGGGTGTGATGGACCACATTCAGGATCTCTGCTACCATCTGGCTGTGGGACCTGAAGCAGATTACCAAACCTCTCTGAGCCTTGGTTATCTCATCTCAAAATGGGGCTGCTAATACTTACCCTTTCGGGAATGTTGAGAGTGAAAACAAACGCAAAGTATTTAGCATAGTTTTTAAAGAAAGCATTGTGGAAAAGTTTGGTTGGCGTGTGTTCTTTGTACGTGTTACCATTGAGCTGTTTTAAGGCAGAGTGTAGCCAGGTGTGTTCGCACTCTGGCCACTGGATGAGAAAGGGATCTAGAGGCAAGCCTAGAAGTAAAGAGCTAGACTGAGAGATTTCTAAAAGCTCAGACCGGAGGAAACAAGGGCAGAACGGTTAAGTGTGGCTAGAATCTGAGGGAGAGGGAGGGAGACTTTGGGGGGCTGTGTGTAGCTGACGGTAGACAGAGGAACCAGCTGAGGAGACAAGTTCCCTTTCAAGTGCTCTGTGTTGGGCGTGTGTGGAGATGTGTCTGAGCTTGATAGTGAAGGCAAGAGCGCCTGCTCCTGGGTAATTGATGCTCTGTCCTGTTCTTCCCTCTGCTGCTGTCCTGGATTAGATCTCGGCAGAAGTGCATGTCTCAGAGGTACTTGCACCTGTCGGCTCCAGGGCCACAAAGCCTGGGCATGGGGGAGGCTTGGTGTGTGGCCTCAGGGTCTCATCTCCCTGAGCTCCCTGCATGCTTGGGAGGCAGCCAGCAGGGACGTGTCTGTCTCTCGTGTCTGACCTTTCTTTCCTTCTTTGTCCACAGCCTGGATCTGTCTGAATTGGCCAAAGCTGCCAAGAAGAAGCTGCAAGCAGTGAGTCTGCCTCAACAAGCCAGGACTACTTAGGGCGCCCTCTCCAGCCTAGCCAGCCTCCTCCCTGCCGCCACCTCCCCACGCCCTGGTCTTTGATCCTGGTTCTGCCCTCCAAGTGTCCCCATCTCCGAGACAGGGAAATGGCATGGACTCCCTTCTTCCTGCACATAAAACCTCACCTACCCCTCAGTTCTAAGATGGCTGGGTAACGGGTCATGAGCCTTCCCCACATCACACAACATCCTGACAAACCCTGGGTCCCCCCTCTCTGCCTCTAGCTCAGCAACCGGCTCTTTGAGGAACTTGCCATGGATGTGTATGATGAGGTGGATCGGAGAGAAAATGACGCTGGTGAGTGGCAAGGCACCCCGTCTTTCCGGGAACTAAGAAAGGAGAGCTGGGGTTGGGGTGAGTCCCTGCCATCCCCTGCTGAGCAGTGTTGAGCTGGAGGCAGTCAGCTGCCTCCCTGCTCCACCAGGCACTGGAGCTCATCTCGCTCTGGCTGCCTCCCACTTTGGCTGTCTCCCCAGCCCTGCTCCACCCCACCCCCCACCCCGGCATCACTCCTTCCTGGCCACAGCCAGATTCCAGCCCAAACTCTGGGTCTGGCCTGGTGGGCCCTGCCTTGTTCTGTTCGTCAGTGGGCGGGCCTCACCAGGCCTTGCCCAGCTTTTGTGTTCGTGGATACCCCTGCTTCCTGCGACACTGACCCTGTGGGAATAGGAGGGCCTGGGGGGCTCTGCTCTGAGGGCCGAGTCACAGTGGGTGATCTGTTCCCCGCCCCTCCCCCACAGTGTGGCTGGCTACCCAGAACCACAGCACCCTGGTGACGGAGCGCAGTGCTGTGCCCTTCCTGCCAGTCAATCCTGAATACTCAGCTACTCGGAACCAGGTGAGGGGGAGGCAGGAGGCCTGGGTGGTTTCCTTTATTTCTGGGAGCCCTGCCCTTCCTCGGCCTGAAGCCCGCTCTCCTGAGGCCTCCCTTAGGGTCTGACTGGCTTTGGGATTTGGGGAATGGGATAAAGCTATTCTTAGCACTGGTGGGTATTTCAGCCTCCTCCTGGGGGCTCCTCTGGGTGCCTTAAGCCTTTGCTGGCCTGGGGCTGCCACACTGCTCACTAGCCAGATGATGCTGGGTTGAGATTTTTTTTTTAGCTGTGAATAGATAGGAGGGCAGGGTCCTGCTTTGCTGCTCTGTTCCAGCCCCTGTGGGCCAACCAGAAGTGGCCCCTCACTCTGGCCTTGCCCTCTCTGCCTCGCAGGGGCGACAGAAGTTGGCTCGGTTTAATGCCCGAGAGTTTGCCACCTTGATCATCGACATCCTCAGTGAGGCCAAACGGAGGCAGCAGGGCAAGAGTCTGAGCAGTCCCACAGGTGGGGGCCTCGCGTGAGCAGGCCACGGCGTTGTTCACCTCGGAGCCACCTTTGCTTGGGATCTGGATAAAGAGTGTGGCTGAGCAAGCCCTGAGTGACAGATCTTGTGTCTTCAGACAACCTCGAGCTGTCTGCACGGAGCCAAAGTGATCTGGATGACCAGCACGACTACGACAGTGTGGCTTCCGACGAAGACACAGACCAGGAGCCCCTGCCCAGCACAGGCGCCACTCGGAACAACCGTGCCAGGGTCTGAACACTGTCCCTGCTGTTTTCTCCCACATTCTCCTCTGTAGCCCAGCTCCATGTTACATAGAGCCCAGAGTCTTAGATCAAATGAGCTGGTCCACCTCTGCCCCTGAGACTGACTGGCTTCTGTCTCTGCAGAGCATGGACTCCTCAGACCTGTCCGATGGGGCTGTGACGCTACAGGAGTACCTGGAGCTGAAGAAGGCTCTGGCCACCTCCGAGGCCAAAGTCCAGCAGCTCATGAAGGTCAACAGCAGCCTGAGTGATGAGCTCCGGAGGTTGCAGAGGGAGGTAAGCACTGTGGCTTGAGGGAGTAGTGGACAAGTAGCCAGGGCTCTGGGAATGGGGGGGTCATCCCTTCCCAAAGGTGGAACCTACCTTGACCCAGAGTTGGACACCACTGTGTACACTCAGATCCACAAACTGCAGGCCGAGAACCTGCAGCTCCGGCAGCCGCCAGGGCCAGCGCCTACACCCCCACTTCCCAGTGAACGAGCAGAACACACACCCATGGGGCCAGGTGGAAGCACCCATCGCAGGGACCGTCAGGCCTTCTCCATGTACGAGCCAGGCTCTGCCCTGAAGCCCTTCGGAGGTGCACCTGGGGACGAGCTCACCACACGGCTCCAGCCTTTCCACAGCACTGTGAGCAGCCTGTGGGCCTTGGGTGGGAAAAGAAGGTCCCACTAACAGAGCTTGTCATGACACTTTGTGCTGCCTCCCACAGGAGCTGGAAGATGATGCCATCTATTCAGTGCATGTCCCTGCTGGCCTTTATCGGGTAAGCAGGACCTGGGGGAGCGGGGGAGCCTGCACCAGTGAGTCAGCAGCCCTGGACCACAGTGGAGACTGACATAGCCCTGCCTTGGCTTTCAGATCCGGAAGGGGGTGTCTGCCTCCTCTGTGCCCTTCACTCCCTCCTCCCCACTGCTGTCGTGCTCCCAAGAAGGAAGTCGCCACGCGGTAATTTGCATCCCAGTGCCCAGGGACTGTGTGGGCTCTTGAGGTCCGGGGATGTGTCCTCACCCACCACCTTTGCCCACCCTCCAGAGCAAGCTTTCACGCCATGGCAGTGGTGCCGACAGTGACTATGAAAACACACAAAGTGGGGACCCTCTGCTTGGGTGAGACACTCGGGGGCTCTACCCAGGCCTGCCAGCACCTGGAGGGGAGGTGGTGGGGACCCAGCCATGCAGGTGTCTGGATGGCTCCTTTTCTCTTCCCACCTGGGCCTAGACTTGAAGGGAAGCGATTCCTAGAGCTGGGCAAGGAAGAGGAGCTGCACCCTGAGCTGGAGAGCCTGGATGGAGACCTAGACCCCGGGCTCCCCAGCACTGAGGACGTCATCCTAAAGACGGAGCAGGTCACCAAGAACATTCAGGAACTATTGCGGGCCGCCCAGGAGTTCAAACATGACAGGTAGGATGGGCACAAGCTCCTGCTGACTTGTTGGTACGGGGTGGAGGGTTCATGCTGGGATCCTAGGATTCTGACAAACCCCTCATCCACCTCCTCCCCTCACCCGACAGCTTTGTGCCCTGTTCAGAAAAGATCCATTTGGCTGTGACTGAGATGGCCTCTCTCTTCCCAAAGGTACAGGGGCCACAGAGAAACAGAGTGGGAGGGCCTTGGGGTGGGGCGGACGCAGGTGACCTGCTGCTGCCTGGGTGGAGGTGAGCACCCTGAGCCACAATCAGACACCTGGCTTCAAGTCCAGCTCTCAGCCTGTCCTCGCTCCTCCCTCCAGAGGCCAGCCCTGGAGCCTGTGCGCAGTTCACTGCGGCTGCTTAATGCCAGCGCCTACAGGCTGCAGAGTGAATGCCGGAAGACAGTGCCTCCAGAGCCTGGCGCCCCTGTGGACTTCCAGCTGCTGACTCAGCAGGTGATCCAATGCGCCTATGACATCGCCAAGGCTGCCAAGCAGCTGGTCACCATCACCACCCGAGAGAAGAAGCAGTGACCACTTTCCCTGCCCTTACCCACACCCTGGGACCTCACTGGCCATGGGAGCTGGGCCACTCCAGACACTAACCCACCCCAACAGGGCCACTGGCACAAGTGCCCTTAGTGCCGTCGTTCTCTTCTGGCATCCAGGTGCCCTGGTGCCCATCCCCTCAAGCCCCAAGGATGGGAATGTGAGGGGACAGGAGCATCTGTCCCCTCATATTCCATGCCCATCACCCTGTACATAGCATCCCTACCCCACTGATGTGCAGGAGCCTCAAGGAATCCCTCCCAGCCCCTCACCCTGCCTTCCAGGGCACCCTCAGCAAGGAGTGGGACAGGGACACTCCAAAAGGGGCAGCTCCGCCTACTGCACCCTATCCCCACGAGCCAGTTTAGCCCTTGGGGGGGCTGAGCAGGGGCATCCCCCTCCTTTGTACATTATCTCTGGATGTCTCTGCCCTGTAGCCACCAGCCCCTCTTGCTGCTCTTTCATGCCAAATGGCCCCTGCCTAGAGCACAGGTCCCAACTTGTGTGCCAGGGTCCCCAGCAGCAAACACTGGAAAGTCTGTCTTCTCCCTAAGCCTTCATTTGAACTTGGTGGTAACTGAGTGTCCCCGCGTGCCTGTGACTAAGGATATGAGCGGCAGTGCCGTTCCGGAGGCCTGGCCCACGTGGAGCTTTGAGGGCCAAGGGGACCAGAGAAGTGGGCTCAGCATCCCCTACCTGGACAGGGGGACTGTCGGGGTCACCAGCTGTGGCCCAGTTGCTGCTCCTACTTGTACCCTACGCTATAAACGTAAAAGGAAAACCACTTCCCTCCATCTCTTCCCCATCCCCGATGGGAAGTGTGCTGGCCAGGCAGAGTACAGAGCACCTGAGCCTGGGGCTGGCTCCCCAGGGTCCCCAACTCAGCTGGTGGCTGTGGAACTGAGCCCCTCCCCCTAACCTCTGCAAGGCCAGCACCCACATCACTACCTGCACCTACAGTGACCCGCCCCCTGGAAGCCTGGGGATCTGGCTGCAGCTGGGAAGGCTGGCAAGACACTGACAGCACCCACCAGCTCTTCTCCCCAACCACCTCCCCCTAGGTGGCCCAGCCCTACCTGTGGTGGTGGGTAGCTGTCAAGACGTGTGTCATGTACATTTGTATCAAAAATAAATAAGTGACCATGTGCCACTTCTGATGTCTAGAGGTTGGAGGTGGGGCTGAGCTTACCTAATACAGTTATTGGTTCGGGTCAGCATTCCTGTCACTTACCACGACACACTCCCCCATCCGCAATCCTTGGGAGGCTGAGGCACGATAGCAAGTTTAAGGCTGTCTTGAGCTTCAGAAATTAGAGATGAAGAAAGACGCGAGTGTGTTGAGTGGGGGAGACCTGCAAAAAGTGAGTGAAGAGTGCCAGCACCTGACACGATCCTCAGAGCCAGGGCATGCTGGCTGCCCGGAAGCCAGCTTGACTAACTCTCCCGAGGGCCAGTGACCTGAAGGAGTATGACTGAGGGAGGTAAACTCGCCCAACTCCGAATTCTACTAAAATAATTTAATTACAAACAGGAATTTGCATCAGGGAGGCTCAAAGGATACTCTTCAACCAAACGAAGCCTCCAGGGCCTCTCCGCCTGCCGCCAGGGGGCGCCCGCGCACTGCCCACGTGGCAGCGGTCACCGAGGGGCGGAGCCGCTCAGTCCGAGCTCTCCGAGTCAGGGCCACTATCCGGTGTGGGCGGGAGCAGGGGCCGTCGGCGAGACCGCTTGATCCGGCGCGAGGGCAAGGGCAGCCTCCGCTTCAGCACAGCTGTGGGAAGGCGAGAGGTCAAGGGCAAGGAATTCAAGAGGCTGGGCACACCTGGCGGGGGCCTCGGGGGTCTTCTCACCAGCCACCGTGTCCTGGCTGTCTGCTGTGGGCCCCCAATAGATGCTCTCGCTCCTGCGGAAGTTCCGGTGCAATCGCGTGCAGAGCGTGGCCAGGGTGAGCAGGACCAGCAGGAAGGTCAGGGCCATGGCAGCCCAAGCAGCCTCTTCGGTGCGTGGAGTGGGGCCTCGGGCTGCCCGGGGAGGTGCTGCGGCTCGAGGAGCTGGGGAGGCCTGGCCTGGGCAGGCACAACCCCCTGGATTGCCGTGCCCATTGGGCATCTGAGCCTCTGTCCTGGACCTATCATCGCCTCCAGGTCCCCCAGTCATCAAGGAGACAGGGGCCACAGATGAGGTTCCCAAAATGGGCTGCTGGGCCTTCGGGCTCTCTGAAGAGGCCAAGGAAACCCTCAGGCCTGAGGGAGTAGTTTGGAGACCAAGGGCAGCCCGAAGCCCCCTTCTCTTGACAACACTGAGAGAGCGCCACCTGGGTCCTCTAGATGTCACCTCTACACCAGGTGGCCGCCAGCTCCTCAGAGCAAAGGCCAGAGTCCGAGCCTAAAGAGAAGAGAGAGAGTCACCCTCTGCCCTGCTCCGCTCTGCTAACCCAATGCCCCCAACCACCAAACCTGGGCCCAGCACCCCTCACCTGTACACACCGTCGTCTCCCACACAGCTTCCCTCTGCTGGGGGCTGGCATCATGGGAGTGGGCCCAGAAAGCGTGTCAGAGAGAAACCACACACCCTTTCTCTGCTTCCGCCGCCGCCTCTTTAACCAGTGGGCAGCCCAGGCTGGCTCAACCCACGCCATCTCCAAAGCAGTCCCCCATGCTGTCAGCACCAGGGGCTATAAAAGAAGGTAACTTAGATCTAAGATGGAAGAAGCTGCCCTGAGTTTTCCTTTCTCTGCCCAAGCGGCTGCACCCTTCCACAGAACACCACCTTTTGGGGGGAGGGGGCGTGTTGGGACAGGATTTCACCGTGTCCTGGAACTATGTAGACCAGCTGGTCTCAAACTCAAGAGATCTGCCTGCCTCTGCCTCCAGAGTGCTGAAATTAAAGATATGAGCCACCATGCCCGGCTTTTTTTTTCGGGGGGGGGGCATACCTTTCACTAACCACTTACCCTGTCCCAAGTGAGACTGGAGTTGGGAATGAGTGTGGGCTTAGCCACACACACATGGGCCAACAGAGCAAGCTGGAGCTTCAGCCAGGGGTGGGCACAGGGGTGGTAGAGGAAGGCAACACCATCAACCTGGTGGACAAGGTGGAAATATCAAGCCAGGCCCAGCTCCCTCCCAGAGAATCATACTTGCTCCTATCCTAGGTGCCAGGATGAAGGGGTTATCAGCAGGTGCCCTTCCACTTCCAGGAAAGGGGAAAGGCCTTGGGTACTGATGTACATTCCTTTTTTTTTTTTGTTTTTGTTTTTGTTTTTTTTGTTTTTTTTTGGTTTTTCGAGACAGAGTTTCTCTGTGTAGCTTTGCGCCTCTCCTGGAACTCACTTGGTAGCCCAGGCTGGCCTCGAACTCACAGAGATCCGCCTGGCTCTGCCTCCCGAGTGCTGGGATTAAAGGCGTGCACCACCACCGCCCGGCTGTACATTCCTTTTTAATTCATCTCGTTTTTCCCTCAACGTTGAGCCTCTGGACAAGACAGCATAGCTAATTAACCCTGTTAGACCCAGAACATGCTCCCTTGCCCCCACCCATGGTGCTGGGGATCAATACCTTTGGTATTGGGCCTTATTACCTCTGATCTACATCCCTGGCCCTCCAAGAACAGTCTCTAGCTGTATTTCTCTGAATGTGCAATAATGGCTCTACACGTCCCCAATCTAGACTCTAAGCATCCCTCGGATGAAGATAAGTCCTCTGTTTGTTGATCTAATACATGCACTCTCTCAGGAGTATCCGAACACACATGACTGCACATCCCAGGATGGGAACATTTCATCAGTCATTATTCTTGCTAAATGATATAAAAGATACCAAAAAGGACTCCCAGACCTGGAGGAATGTATAATAAATGCAGCCAGGTGGTGGTGGTGCACATCTTTAATTCCAGTACTCAGGAAACAGACAAGCAGATACCTTTGAGTTCGAGACCAGCCTGGTCTACATAGTGAGTTCCAGGACAGCAAGGGCTACACAGAGAAACCCTGAATCGAAAACCAAAAAAGAAGGAGGAGAAGGAGAAGAAAGGAAGGAAGGAGGGAAAGAAAGAAAGGAAGGAAGGAAGGAAGGAAGGAAAGAAGGAAGAAAGGAAAGAAAGAAAGAAAGAAAGAAAGAAAGAAAGAAAGAAAGAAAGAAAGAAAGAAAGAGAGAAAGAAAGGCTGGCTGACTCATGGAAAGTTGGGTGTGATAGGGTATACCTGTAATCCCAGCCAAGTGGAACATAATGTAATAAGACCACAAGTTTAAGGCCAGCCTAGGATACATAGTGAATACCAGGCCAGCTTAGGCTACAAGACCCTACCTCAAAAGACCAGGGAGTAGAGAGAGAAATTCAGGGAAGCAAAAAACCCATACAACTCAAACTGGTATGTGTGGGAGGCGGATGGTGGTGAGGGTATTTGGGCTCTAAGGATTCAACCCATACAAATGCTCTCGCAGCAAGCCATATCTTCAACTGTCTTTTCACTTTTTTCCTTAAAATTTAAAACAGAGTCTCACAAAGTTGCCCAAGTTAGACTTGAGTTCACTTTCAATCCTCCTGCCTCAGCCTCCCAAGCAGCTGGGATTATAAAAGCCTGTGGCACTGTCCAGCTTGCTTAGTTAACTGTGATCACAGAGGATGGGATAAAATCAGACAAGTTTTTGGGGGCAGGGGGTGCTGTGACTCCTGCACTGAGCTTTGAAAATGATTGGAGATGAATAGCTGCAGGGCATGGAGCAGAGTGTTCTGGGTCCTGACAGGCCAGTAGAAAATAAACCAGAGAAAAGGAAGCATCTCAACGGAAATAAGCCAGCATTCATATGTGTGGTGACGGTCCATGGTGACCAAGATAAACTAACCGAGAAATCAGATGAAGATAATCAACTAAGTCCTGACAAGCCAGGCCGGGGAATTCAGCCATGGCAAATGGACTATAGTCAGATGGGTTCTGAACAGGGAAATAACGAAGAGAGATCTTTGGAACAAAGAGGTAGCCAAGTTCCATAGTGTCTGCTGTAATCTGCCCTTTAGGAGGTGGAGGCAGGAGGATCAAGAGTTCAAGATCATCGTTGGCTACCTAACAAGTCTGAGGCCCACTTTGGGCTACATGAGTCCCTGTCTCAAAAAGAAGGGGCTAGAGATATGGGTGGGCGGTTAAGAATATTGGCTGCTCTTGCAGAGGATTTGGGTTCAGTACCCAGCATCCACATGGCAGCTCACAACCTACTGTAACTCCAGTTCCAGGGAATCTGACAACTCTCCTGGACACACAAACACACAGGCAAAACTCACCCATTAAATAAATAAGCCTAAAGAATTTTTTAAAAAGAGAACTATTCATGAACGCTGAACCCAGTTTACAACATAGTAAACACACACTCCTAACCCAAGACAGTGTTTTGTGATCCTTACAGCGCTGTCACACACTATTCATTCCCTCCTTAAAGTTGAAGGGACAGAATGTCATCTCTTGCCGAAAACGAGAGCCTAGAAAAACAAGACCTGCCGGTCACATCCGACACTGGGATGTGAGTTCATCCTTCAGAGTTCCACTTGTAGTTACCTGCCACACATCTGGCTACTCAACAACAGCATGCATCCCTGACACTGCCCTATGGAGCTGTGGCTCACTGTCTGTCCCTTGTCCAAGGATGGGCAGCTGGAAGCCTTCCCTCTTTTGCACAAAGTGATAAGGGATGGAGCTGAGGGCCAAGAGAGACAGGTAACGTGTGAGGCGCACTCTGCCTTCAGGGAAGGATACAAAGACGGGCCCCTCGTCGTACTTACCTGTCCTTGTCTCCCCTGCGTGTAAGTCACTCTTGGTAACACCTACACATGGGGGGAAAGAAGAGAGCAGCTGGGGACTTCGTGGTGGGGGTGACGAAGAGGACAACCAACCCCAAGCTCTCAGATGAAGACTGAGAGCATGAGGAACCAACAGTTGTCCCAGAAGGGCGACCACTGAGGGTGCAGCGAAGCCATGCATCCCCTCTCGTCCTCGGCCCTCCATGATTCCTACCTGTGGAGGCAGAGGCCACAGGCCTTCGGGACAACGGGTTCTTGCCTCCTCCGCCCGCTCAGCCACCACCTGTGGGTCCAAGGCGCACAACTGGGCGTTGGCCTCTGCTAGGGCCCCGCCCTTTCGGTTCCAGGACTCGGGGCGCAGACGAATGGAGCGGCCTCCGAATCCCCTCGCGCGCGCGCGCGACTCCTTCCAGGACAAAGTTATAGCAAAGCGCTTTGAGATCCCCTGGCCAAGGCCTTACCAGGAGCCGATCGCCTTACCTCGCAAAGACTCAGGAGCCCCACCAGGGCTACCAGAAGCAACCCGGGCGGAGGTGGAGGAGGAGGAACCATTTCAGCTGGGCCAGCAGTCCCGCCAACCAGCAGCCGCGCCGCTCGCGCGCCCCCGCGGTCCCGCGCCGCTCGCGCGCCCCCGCAGACCCCGGCTCGCTCCCAGGCCTGCCCCCTCCTGGCCGGGCCGCCTGCCCCGCCCCGCCTACCAGCCCCGCCCCCGCCCCGCCCACCGCCAGGCCAGCGCACGCGTCCTGAGCCCAAAGCCGGAAAAGTTGTGATTCCCCCTAAGGATCGCTTAGTCTCCACGCCCGCGGGACCACCTCCCTAGCCCGAGGTGCGTCTCGGCCCGTTTGCCCGGCCAGCAGCGCAACTGCATCGCCTGGGTGGAATCTGGGAACCCTGCAAAGGGCGGGAAGTGAGATCCCTTAGGACCGGTGACCCAGGCGGAGACTTGTGTGCTCTTCTGGCAAAACCGCTAGGCATTCGGTGTGCCCTAAGGGCCAGACTTACGAAATCCTAGCTGCCCCAGAGAGAGGATCCCGGTTCCAGCGCTTCGCCGTCACGCTGCCCCAGTCCTGCCCTCGCTAATAAGTCCTGAGCACTGAGCTCTCACGGAGGTCGGGGGGCTCTTAGGCCCCCTCTTCGCTCAGGCCCAGAAGCCCCGGGAGGCCAGATCTCCTCCGGTGGCTGCTTTGTTCCCTACTTTCCCCCCACCGGTTCCCGCTCTCGTTCTTCGCCCAAGGGTGACCTAAGAGACACTGGTTCGGGTGAGTTCAGGAGCTACAGTGCTCAGCTGGAACTCCCTGCAACAGAGTGTTGCAATGGAGATAAAGAACCGGGGTAAGGATTGAGACGCCCAGTCCAAAAGTTTGAAACAGAGGCCTGCGAGATGGCTCGGTGCGCGAGAGGGCTTGCTGCCAGCCTGACAACCGGAGTTCAGTCTCTGGACCCACGTGGTGGAAGGAAAGACTCGATTCCCGCAGGTTGTCCTCTGACCTACACACACACACCTAAATGTAATTTAAAAAATTAAGTTAGAAATATAGCAAAAACTGTTATTTCAGGCATCTCCCACGGACCCTGATTTACAAAGGGGTCCTTGCTCACCCACCCCGGCAAGAAAGACCAGATGTTGATCTGACCAAAAGAACCACTATGTACCTCTGCTATAGCCCCATCGCGGGGCTAGGCATCCCCTAATCCTCTCCCTCAACTTATTCTGCCAAACTTGAGGCTGTTTCTTCTCCGGCAACCCTTCCTGGTGAGCAGTGGTGACGCCAAGCTCCTGGAGAGTCTCTTTGGGGGGAGGAGGGGGAACTGGAGAAGCCAGAAGTGTCAATGTGCCAGCGCCTGCATGCCCTCTAGAGAAGCGACAGCCTTCTCCCTGGAATCCGTGTCAGTGTCAAACGCTGCGGTCGGCCTCTGGCCAGGTGCAGACACCCACCCCCCACAACCCCGTCGCGTAGTCGCGGAGTTGCGGGTCCTGGCTAGGGCGTTGTGTGGCTCTGGCTGCAGATGCAGTAGCGCGTGGGAATAGCGACGCCAGCGAGGGGTCAACGCCTTCACTCCTTTCTTGCTTTTTGCTAACCATCAATAGCGGATCCCGAGGACGCAGCGACGGAGGATCTCCCCTGGCAGCCAGACTTCATAGGGGGCAGGAGTAGGAGCAGGCACCTCATGCTCACTCAGGCCTCCAAGCCTCAGTCTCCCCGATCCTTGGCTGACTCTCCTCATCCCCCTCTCTTCTGGTGCTCCCGCACGTCCCCGCTCCCCCTTTGTGACCGGGATCTCTTTCACCCTCTGCTCCAGCTTGTCGCAATCGCTGTACAAAGGGCTGGGGGCGGGAGTGGGGGGCGGGCGAGGGGAGCTCGACCCGAACTGGCTGTCTCCGCCGGGCCGCGACCAATCCGGAGCGCGCGCGCCCTCCCGCTTGGGAGGGCGCTGGGCAGCCGCGGGCCTCCGGGCGGAGCCGCGGGCAGAGCCGGGAGCCGGGCGAGGGGACAGCTCGGCTCCCCGCCGCCCAGTGCCGCCCGCCGGAGACTGTGCTGCCAGGCCATGCCTCCATGGGCAGCCGTCCTCGCGCTGCTGGTGGTGGTGGCGCTCGCCCTGCTCCTCCTGCGCCCCTGGAAGCGCGCCGTCGGAGCGCGGACCTCGGTCCGGGACCATGAGGAGCAGGAGGTGGTGAGCAAAGGCCCCACGGTTCAGTTCAGCGACCGGCGCGAACCGCTCCCCGGGGGCTGCAGCCTCGTTTGCAAGCCCTCGGCGCTGGCCCAGTGCCTGCTGCGCGCCCTGCGACGCTCGGCGGCGCTGGAACCCGCCCCGAGCTCCTGGCTGTCTGGGCCCCACCTGCAGACCTTCTGTCACTTCATCCTGCCCGTCGGGCCCGGCCCTGAGCTAGCACGTGAGTACCTGCAGCTGGCAGATGATGGGCTGGTGGCCCTGGACTGGGTCATAGGACCTTGTGCCAGGGGCCGCCGGGTCACTAATACTGGAGGCCTCCCGCCCGTGCTGCTGGTAATCCCCAATGCGTGGGGACGCCTCACCCGCAATGTGCTGGGGCTCTGCCTGCTCGCCCTGGAGCGCGGCTACTATCCCGTCATCTTCCACCGCCGCGGCCACCACGGCTGCCCACTGGTCAGCCCCCGACTACAGCCTTTCGGGGACCCGTCCGACCTCAAGGAGGCGGTGACTTACATTCGCTTCCGACACCCGGCGGCACCCCTGTTTGCGGTGAGCGAGGGCTCGGGGTCCGCGCTGCTGCTGTCCTACTTGGGGGGGTGCGGCTCCTCCAGCTATGTGACCGGCGCCGCCTGCATCTCGCCTGTGCTCCGCTGTCGCGAGTGGTTCGAGGCTGGCTTGCCTTGGCCCTATGAGCGTGGGTTCCTGCTGCACCAGAAAATCGCTCTCAGCAGGTGGGTACCGGGAATAGAGGTCTACAGCTCTACCTGGTATGGGTTTCCGAGCCACAGATAGCATCGTGGCTGCGGTCGGTACCAGACTACCACAGCCAGGCCTCCTGCCAGGGCCCCATCAGTTCATCTCAGTCTCAGGTGTCCTGGCAACCGGTGGTCAGCGGAGGCCTGCACCTGACATTTACCGCTTAGTCCATAGCCAGATACGTCAGCAAACAGAGCTCTGGAAGCAATTGCAGCCGATTATCTGTCCAGAATGTTTACTTTCAGACTCTGAGCCAGAAGGTGGCAGGAATGAGAAATGTGGCAGCATTTGATTTATTAAAATTCTTCAAACTGACAGATGTTTTACATATTTCTAGGTGAGCACGCAACACTTAGTTGTTTGTTCTTTTTGAGATAAGGTCCCATATAACTCAAGCTGTATAGCTGAGGGTCCCACTGAACTCCAGATCCTTTTGCCTCCGACTCCTAAATGCTGAGATTACAGGCATCCGGCAACGCACAGCTACAAAAAAATAATAGTAACGATGATAATAATAATAAGAGAGAGAGAAGAAGAAGAAAACAGAACAAAACACTAAACTTAAAATCTCCAAAAGTAGGACCAATTTTAACACCGGGCCAAGAACTGTTCCACAGAAAACTTGAATGACATTTCCAGTCTTTCCTAAGAGAGGGTAAAATGAGGTAAGAGGCATGCTGGCAATAAATAGAAAAACCCAGGACATGGGGTCAGGCCTGGCTGGGTTTAAATCCTGAATTTACAGAAAGTTGGCTAGACTCACGTCTCCTTCTGTTAAATGAAGTTAATACTAACCCCTCAGCGGGTGTTGTGATTATTAAATGAAAACACGAGAATCTGACTGGCATCAGGTAAAGCCAGGCGTGGCAATTTTTTTTTTTATCTCCTATTTTGAAAAGGTCAAACCCTGAGACTGAATGAAAAGTGAGAGGTGCTACCATGGCAACGCAGAGGCTTGGTACAAGGTACTCTCATCTAGCTTAATTGCCAGAGTTTCCACTCCAAAATGACCACCATCGGTGTTTCCCATAGGCACCAGCCAGAAGCTGGGTAAGACCAGCCAGAAGCTGGGTAAGGGAGATGAAGAGGACACCCTTCCCATGGAAGTCGCAAGTTGAAAACTCGGGCACTGATCGAAATTCAACTGGCTGAGACTAGATTAATCTGTCTAAAGGATTGGGCTGGGCTGCCCGCCCTGGCTTCCTTGTGACCCTTCTAGGCCCTCTCCAGGGAGCTGAAACAGCTAGAGGTTCCTCTTCCCCACGCAGGAGTTTGAGGTCCCCATTTGGGAAGCCACCTAGTAGACCAATTATAAGCCCAGCTGTTTTCTCTGCCTGCAAGCACTTGCTAGGATCCCTTGCCCCAGTACGCCTGACCAGGCACACACACACACATCAACATAAAAACACAAAGGTGCCAGGCAATAGTGGCACATGCCTTTAACCCCAACTCTCAAGAGGCAGAGGCAGGTGGATTTCTGTGAGTTCAAGGTCAGCCTGGTCTAAAAAGCAAGTTTCAGGACAGCCAAGGCTACCCAGAGAAACCTTGTCTTGAAGAAAGAAA
This sequence comes from Peromyscus californicus insignis, assembly GCF_007827085.1. Lineage (NCBI taxonomy): Eukaryota > Metazoa > Chordata > Mammalia > Rodentia > Cricetidae > Peromyscus > Peromyscus californicus. Next base: position 45,483,868 of record NW_026294551.1, on the reverse strand, counting down.
GAAAGAAAGAAAGAAAGAAAGAAAGAAAGAAAGAAAGAAAGAAAAAGAAAGAAAGAAAGAAAGAAAGAAGAAAAAAACCCACAAAGGCAGAGAATGGAATAAAACAGTGATTGACTCTGGGAGAGGTATCACCACCTCTGGTTTGGATGGTCCGAAACAGTGAGTTCTCTTCAAGATGGGCTTCAGAGGACACAGGTCATGAGTTCCTTGGAAAAGGTCCAAAGTTGAAATTGCAGGAGAGTTATCCCTGTAGGTCAACAGCTGTGAAGTCAAATGCTACCTCTGGTGGCAGGTGTGACAGAGAAGGAATGATCACCCCTGTGGAGAATCAAACATCTGCATTTTATTTGAAGATCTTCTGGTTTTAAGTAATGGCCAAGATATCTAAGGGTTTTGGGTGGCTGGAGAGATGGCTCAGTGGTTAAGCATCATTGCTCTTATTACAGAGGACCCGGATTCAACTCCCGGCACCCACACGATAGCTCACAACCAGTTCCAGGGGAGCCAACACCTTTGCATGGGCACATGGTACACATATGTACACACAGGCAAAACATTCATACACTAAATAAGTCTTTCAAAGAGGGAGTGTTGTTTGCTTGTGTGTATTTGTACAGAGAGGGGGGAGCTCATTGTCATTACTTGGAACTCACAGAGATCCGATCCACCTGCCTCTGCCTCTTTTTTTTTTTTTTTTTTTTTTTTTTTTTTGGTTTTCTCAAGACAGGGTTTCTCTGTGTAGCTTTGCGCCTTTCCTGGAACTCACTTGGTAGCCCAGGCTGGCCTCGAACTCACAGAGATCCGCCTGGCTCTGCCTCCCGAGTGCTGGGATTAGGGACCTGTACCACCAGTCCTGTTCTTCTTTTCTGTAGTTCAAAAGGCTCTGTGGCCAGACTCTGGCCTGGAGACTGCCTCCACAGTAACTTTGCCTGTCATGTGATGCTCTGCCTTTTCTCTCTCCGCTCTCCCACTCACCTTCTGTGGCCAGGTATGCCTCTGCCCTGGAGGACACCGTAGACACCAGCAAGCTGTTCCGGAGTAGCTCCCTGCGAGAGTTTGAAGAGACCCTGTTCTGCCACACCAAGAGTTTCCCCATCAGCTGGGATACTTACTGGGACCTGAATGACCCACTCCGGGACGTGGATGAGGCTGCTGTACCTGTGCTGTGTATCTGCAGTGCTGACGACCCGGTGTGCGGACCCCCGGACCACACTCTGCAGGCTGAACTCTTCCAAAGCAACCCTTACTTCTTCCTGCTGCTCAGTAGCCATGGAGGCCACTGTGGCTTCCTGCGCCCTGAGCCCTTGCCAGCATGGAGCCACGAGGTCATCTTGGAGTCCTTCAAGGCCCTGACTGAATTCTTCCGAATGGAAGAGAGGATGAAAGGGCTGAGCAAGCGCAGGACTTCATTTTTAGGGGGCCGGCGTCGTTGGGGAGGCCTGCAGAAACGAGAGGTCTCCCCCTCTTCCAATCTGGAGGAGATCTTCAGCTGGAAGCGTTCTTACACCAGATGAGGCTGGCCTGGGGAAGCCCCTGAACCTTCAAGAAAGAACTCAACAAGGTGTCCCAGCTACTGGAAGACTGAGGACTGGGCCAGGGAGCTCTGCTCCCTTCTCTCTTTCTTTTTCTTTTTCTTTTTTTTTTTTTTCTTCATTTTTTCGAGACAGGGTTTCTCTCTGTGCAGGTTTTGGAGCCTGTCCTGGATCTTGCTCTGTAGACCAGGCCGGCCTCGAACTCACAGAGATCCGCCTGGCTCTGCCTGCCTCCCAAGTGCTGGGATTAAAGGCATGTGCCACCACCACCCCAGCTCCCTTCTCTCTTAAAACTGGAGTGAGCACACTACCTTGAGAACTGCGCCGGCTTTGAGAGACACATTCTTGCTCACCCTGCTCAGCCCATGGTCACTGTCTCTTGTTATCAAAGTCACAAGCCAAGTAACAGCACAGGCTAAGGGGACTGGAAAAAAAAATCCTAGCTGTCCTTGCTGTGACTCCAGGGAAGATGAGCTTATGCAAGTTAATGGGTGGTTCTGTCCCACATAAATAATCAGTTTGGTGACTCTGAGTCTCGAGCTGGAGCCACTTGGTACAGAAAGGACAGGATGTTTGTGTCTCAGTCCTACTCGCTCATGTGCTCTGCGGTTGTGGTTCTGTTCTGACTTCTGCATCGGCAGCTGGGGAGGCAAGCTGTCGGAGCTGCCTGGCTCTCCCCAGTCTGAGAAGGCAGCAGAGGCAGGACATCCTGGGCTGAGGCCAGCTTGCTAAGAGTTGGCAAGGGTAGACCGTGAATCTGTTCCTGCCTCTCATGGTGGCTGGGAGCTCCAGAGCCGAGCTGGGCTCTAGGCTATGCCCTCCAGCCTGGTCTGAGCCATCTGCCAAGAGTAGTTTAGAAATAGGAGTGCTGTTGCCTGGGGTCTGAGGGTTCTGTTAGACCATGGTTGTGATAGCCAGGTAGGCCAGATGTGTTCTGACTCAGGAAACTCCTCCAGAGAGCAGCAAGCCGGATGTGTTCCTCTTGAGATGTAGGCTTTCTCACAGTCAGTAGCAAGAATAACCCTCAAACAGGATTTCTGATCCCTGTTCTCCTGGTACTAGCCTCTGCCTTTCCAGAGCCAGGAGATCGATCTGGGAGCAGAGGAGAGAAAAATCCCAAGAGCTTGATGAATACAATCTAGCTATTTATGAGTGTTTCACATTACCAGCTTTGTCTGCTCAATTATTCAAAAGGCAGAAGAGCTGCTTTCTGGATCCCACCACTCAGCCACTAAGTGGGCATTTGGCTTCATGAGGAATAATGCTGAAGACCAGTGTGAAATAAGGTGTAGCACACAGATTGACTTACATATCTTGGATTCTGTTAAGCCTTTAAAAGTTATTTTGATTTTGACAGTTGTACATCTGGATCCACGAACACGTGTTGTTAAGATTCAAAAATCTACCCTGAAATTATATATTTTTAATTTATTTGTGGTGCTTAGACCTCACTTGCTAGGCAAACACTCTACCGCTGAGCTACATAAATCCAGCCCAGAAGTTAGTTTTAGTTTTATCAATGGAAAAGAAGCCACCAGTTTTCGTTTTAAATCAGCAAAGAGTATTTCACAGCAAAAGGCATCCTGGGACATCCTGGGGTTGTGATCCCAGGTTTGGATCAGCTTGTTCTGCCGATCTTGTTTTTTGTTTGTTTGTTTTGTTGTTTTCTGCCTGACCTGGAACTCACTATATAGACCAGGCTGGTCTCGGATTCGGACATCCACCAGAGCACTGAAATTAAAGGTACGCACCATCCCACCCAGTCGTCTGCTCTTGTTCTTTTAGATTAAATAAGAAACGCTGAACTCACTCCAAGATGTACTGCAGACAGCATTTAGTTTTCTACGGCACATATCTTATTGTGAGAGGTCTTTTTTCCCCATCGTCTCCACTCCTAGCCTCTCCCCCACATCCCTCTCTGGCATTCTGTCATCATTTCTGAGCAAAAGAAATAAAAAGGAACTGAGCTCTGAAGAGGAAGTTTTCTGTTGCTGGCGAACCACAGTCATGGTGGAAGGCCTGGTGAAGGGCGGGCTGCTGGCCCATGGCCACCCACCCCTGCCACCACATCCAGGACCGTAGGGCTTTCAGTTCATTACGGTCCTGCTCTCCCATCTGCCCTCCTCAGAAATAATGCTAAGATGGTTGGAGTTCAACCCTAAGGTGTAGATGTATCCAACCTTCTTATTAAATAAGAAACACAGAACCAATGCAAAGAAGAAAGCCAAGAGGTCAGAGCTAAGAGCTAAAACCTTACCCTTCCTCCTGCGGTGGTCCTACCTATCCGAACCAGAGCTACCCCTGTGTTAAAGTCTTTATATAGAGTTCCTGTCCTGCCTTCTCATTGGTTGTAAACCCAACCACATGACCGCCTCCTCACGGCCTGTCTGTATAGGCCTCCAGGTTTTCCATGATTGGTATCAAGATTAAAGATTAAAATAATGGCTGTATCCCTGAACACACAGAGACTTACCCAGCTCTGCCTACCAAGTGCTGGAATTACAAGCGTACGCCACCACTGCCCTGCTTTCCTATGGCTTGCTAATAGCTCTGACCCCCGGGCAACTTTATTTATTAACATACAAATAACATTTTAATACAAATAAAATATCACCATACTAAGGCTTACTTTAAGGGTCCCTAATGGCAAAAATCTGGGCAATTTTTTTTAGGCCAGCTACCACAGGATCCCAGTTCTCCAAGAGAACACTTGTGAGAAAGAGTGGCTGGTGGATTTTATTTTATTTTTTTTTTAAATGGGCAAGCTTGCCAGGGAGGGGCGTGTGACTTGCAGTAACTTTTTCTTCTCTTTTGTGGAGCTGGTGCTTACCCAGAGCCTTGCACACCCCAGGCAGCGCTTGACCACGGAGCTCCACCCTCTACCCTGATGTAGGTCTTGGAGCTCCCAGAGGAATGGCAGAAAACTCTTGTTCAGCTTCTTTGGGCCCTAAGCCCCACTGATTTAACCCTAAAACATTTCCTCTTCATGCTCCTAATACAGGGTATTCTCAGGGAGCCATGATTTATTATTGTTGTTGTTGTTGTTGTTATTATTATTTTTTGAGACGGCATCTCACAATATATCATTGGCGGGCCTGCAATACACTCTGTAGCCCAGGCTGGCCTCGAACTCACAGAGATCCGCCTGCTTCTGCCTCCCGAGTGCTGGGATTAAAGGCGTGTAGCACCTTTGTCTAGCACCAAGTCTAGCTCACATAATTTGAAAAAAGAAAAATCTCTCCATTCCTATTCAAAGGCCAGTGCTGAAGGCTGGAGATGTGGCTGGGTTGGCAGAGTGCTGACCCAGCATGCACAAGGCCCTGGCCTCAGTCTTCAGCATTGCATGAACCCGTGTTCACATTTGTAATCCCAGGGGGGGGAAGCAGGGGCTTCAGAAGTTCAAGGTCACCCTTGAAGGAGCTTGAGGTCAGCATGGGCTACTTGAGACCCTACCTCAAAACAACAAAACAGAAAAACAAACAACAACAACAACAACAACAACAAAACACACACACACACACACTAGGGCAAAGGATCATCTTTACCAGAGTGATTTCTGTTGAAGCAGGAAGGGTTTGGGAGACCCTGCCCTTCATCCAGATTGGGTGAGTTTGGGTAAATGGCTAATCCTGTGGAAGAGCTGGAGGAGAACCAGGCACATGATTTGGAGAAATTGTGGTTCTTTGAACAAAACACAAGCTCTGAGTTTAAGGAAGCAACAACAAAGCAAACCCCAAGAAATACCAGTGAGTCTCCTTGTGGGTCCCTATCATGCTCCCCGCAGCAGACCTCCTCACGGGCAGCCTTTTGGTCTCTTGGTTTTTCACGAGCACCTTCAAAGGGGAAAGGAGGATGAGCCTGGGAAGCAATGGCTTCAGGGAGGCAGTACCCCGGGAGCAGAGACCGAGCAGAGTGTGGTGGCTTTTGCCTGTAATCCCAGCATTTGGGAGTTAGAGACAGGAAGATCGGAAGTTCAAGGTCAGCCTCAGCTACATAACAAGCCAGGGCTATGTCTCAAAAACCAAAAATAAGTAAGTAAATAATATGAGAAAAAAATGGGTATGGAGTCCTCTGTTTCTCCCAGAGAATCAAAGTAGAGGAAGTAGATAGTTGCCTCTGAAGGCCTATGCTAAGTTCTTACTGTTGATATCAAGACCATGCTAAGGGACTGGGAAGATGGCTCAGTGATTAAGAACACTGGCTGCTCTTCCAGAGGATCCAAGTTCAATTCCCAGCACCCACATGGCAGCTCACAACCGTCTGTAACTCCAGCTTCAGGGGATCCAACACCCTCACACAGACATATGTGCAGGCAAAATACCTATTAATGATCACTTTTAACAGTAAATTATTAAAAAAAATAAGAGAACAATGGAGGAAAACATTTAACATTGACTATTTGCTTCATGTGCACCTGCACACATGTACACACACAGTACTAAGCTGTAACAATTCTCATAAAGACTTAGTTTATAGTGCCTAGAGACAACAGGATGAAAAACAGAACACCAGAATTCTCTTTTGAGAAGACATCCGTTTTGTGTAAAGACATCCTTCCTAAGACCCAAACGCTGCTTAAAAAGAGGCCTTAACAGGAACTGCTGTCTTGGCTTCATGTATAACCTCAAAACCGCCTGCATCACAGACTCCTCTATGCTCACCTCCCACCCGAACCACAGGGCCCTTTGTCAGACACCCTCAGAGTCACCAAGGTATCCTCACTGAGCCATGAGCAAGCAGACACATGAGCCACTCGGCTACTTTTACATGTTGACAAGGAGATTGTGCAAGGCCATAGTCAAGCCACAGAGGATGACATCGGAACATTTTACTAGTTATCATGGTTTGCTTTTAGAAGGTTTGAGAAGATAGACCCAAGGACTCTATGTACCCAGAAATGCAGTGAATGCCCCCAGACTAGCAAGCTCCATGTTTTCAGTGAGATATTCAAGCTAGACTTTGGCATGTGTGACGGTACAAGTACTAAGACCTGAGAATGGACTCATTTCAAATGAAGGTCTCTTTTTAAGATTACTTTTATTATTCTTGATTATATTTATACATGTATGTTTGGGGTGGGTCTGTGGCCTGTGTGCAGGTGCCTGAGGTGAGAGGTAGTGGACACCTGGAGCAGGTGGTTGTAAGACACCTGATGTGGGTGCTGGGAATGGAACCTGGGACCTTTGCAAGAGTAGTACATGCTGTTGACCACTAAGCCACCTCTCCTGCCAATGAAAATCTCTTTTTCTCCTTTTCTTTTTTTCGTGTGTGTGTGTGTGTGTGTGTGTGTGTGTGTGTGTGTGTGTGTGTGTGTGTTTCAAGACAAGGTTTCTCTGTGTAGTCCTGACTGTCCTGGAACTCACTCTGTAGACCAGGAACTAGCTTGCCTTTGCCTCCCACATGCTGGGATTAAAGGCATGCATGCACCATGGGGCTGGAGCCCCATGGGTTAAGAGCACTGATTACTCTTCCAAAGGACCCTGGTTCAATTCCCAGCACCCACATGGCAGCTCACATCTGTCTGTAACTCCAGTTTCAGGGGACTCCGACACCCATGGCAAAAACACAAATGCACATAAAAATAAAATATACTTAAAAAAAAAGGCATGCACTACTATGCGCAGCCGTGTTCTTAGTCTCTAGGAACAAATTTGTGTTGCCTGTCTTTCCAAGTCTGCCGTGTACTGAGCTCAGCTTACCTGCCGAAGGGTTCACAGAGCCTCCTGCACGCACCGGTCATTCTAACACTAAGCAGAAGCAGCTGTTTAACGAGCTAATAATTTCTCAGCAGGTTTAAAATTCCTTGGTCATCAATGGTAGCTTCTTAGGCAGGTTCCAGTGAGTAATGAATGTGTGTGAGTTACATAATGACCTGGAGCTACAGACTCAAATGATCCCGGGAAAGCCAAGGTGGCTTTTTACACACCTGTAATCTCAGTATCCAGGAAGCTGAGACAGGAAGCATTTCGAGTTTGAGGCTACCCTGCGACAATAGCAAAACTGTTTCAACTGCGCACTCCCTCAGAAATTCATTCAGTGACTCTAAGAGGTATTTTATTAGTTGCCTCATAGGAGAAGACTGCAATCATGATGAGCTTTAGTATGTAAGGTCTGCTGGGATCAAGGGAGACAGTGAAAGCTTGTGGAGGCCATTCTCCAACTCGAATTCCTCAGCCAGAACCCAAACCCTCTAATGAAGCTGTTCCTACTTTCCCATCAGACACACTGAAAACACCATTAAGAGACTGCACAATGCACATTAGCTGAAACTCATTTCCACCAGACTGAGCTCTGAGATGTGGCTTTTATTATTTTGTGTGCACGACGTATGCATGTGTGTGGGTGTATGTGCCAGCCTGTCCATGGGGAGGCCAGAGGTCTCCACTGGGCATCCTCACGTTCTTTCACTGAACCTGGAACTCACTGATTGGCTAGGCTGTCTGGCCAATAAGCTTCAAGGATCCTCCTGCTTTCATTACCCCCTCACTAACTGCTGGGGTTACAGATGCAAGACACCACTGAGCCCAGCTTTCCTGTGGGTCCTGGGGATTCAAACTCAGGTCTTCATGCTTGAGCAGCAAGCACTTTACCATTGAGCCATGTGCTGAGCCCCCAGAGGTGGAACTTTGAAGATCTCACAATCAGTGATGGGGCTAAGATTTGAAGCCAAACCAGTGTTCTTTTGTATGTGTGAATGTTTGGTGGCCAGAGGACCTCAGGTGGTTTTGTTTTGTTTTAGAGACAGGGTTTCATATACCCCAGGCTAGCCTCAAACTATGTAGTTGAGGATAACCTTGAACTTCTTGCCTGCTGCCTCTTTCCTAGTGCTGGAGTCACTCACTACCCCACCTGGTTTATGGGCTGCTTAGACTAGAGCTCAAGGCCTTGTACACACGGCGCAGGAACTCTACTGTGAGCTAATACATATCCTCAGTCCCCATACCCATCCCCCTTTTTTGAGACAGGATCTTTTACTGACCTGGACCTTGTCCAGTAAACCAGGCTGGCCAGTGAGCCCCAGGGATCTGTCTGTCTCCACAACCTCCCTAGCAATGGGATTTAGCCTGGTTTTGTTTTGTTTATTTTTGTTTTTTGAACAAGTAATCAAGGCTTATTTTCAGCAGATTCAGAGAACGAAGTGGAAAGTACACCCTCCAGAATGGAAGGCAGCCCCACTGAGTAGCAAAGGCGTTCCAGTTTCTCTTCCCCTCTTCTGGAGACTGAAGTCAGATCCTCTTGATGGACTGAACTCCAAGCGCTGCCCATCCCCCACATTTTCTTTTTTGGGTTTTTAGAGACAGGGTTTCTGTGTAGTCCTAACTGTCCTGAATTCACTCTGTAGACCAGCTGGCCTCGAACTCAAAGATCCACCTGTCTCCTGAGTGCTCGGATTAAAGGCGTGTGCCACCATGCCCCACATTTTCTTTTGAATTCTTTTGTCTGGGATTTGGATGTAAGGTTTCAGCATTGCCAGACCAACTATCTCCAACTGTTACAATCCCAACCCAGCCAGCTTTAATTATGTCATAAATAAATTGCTTTTCCTTGACAAGTTCCTGTCTGAAATAGTAGTGGGACATGTCCATCTTAGACTTTGTAAAGGATGGTAACAAAAGCAGAAATTATGGGGTTGGAGAGATGGCTCAGTGGTTAAGAACACTGGTTGCTCTTCCAGAGGATCTGGGTTTGATTCCCAGCACCCACAACCATCTGTAACTCTAGTTCCAGGGAAACTGATGCCCTCCTCTGGCCTCTGAGGCACCAGATACAGATGTGGTGCTCAAACATACATGCAAACACCCCACTCCTACCCTCCACAAAAGCCCACAGAAATTTCTCTTTGGAGCTGTTGGGAGTAGGACTCCAAAGGGAGACGTATACATCCATCTGTAAAAATCTTCGTCACTGTGTGTGTAGGCCCCACATACAGCTAATAGAACCCTTAGCAACCCTGACTCCTTCTATTCACTAAAAACAAGCAGTGGAAAAAAAAAGGGGGGCGGAGGTGGGGTGGTGGCGGCACACGCCTTCAATCCCAGCACCTGGGAGGCAGAGGCAGGTGGATTTCTATGAGTTCAAGGCCAGCCAAGGTAGCATAGAGAAAAGCACTTTCTGCTCTTTCAGAGAACCCAGGTTCAATTCCCAGTGCTCACATGGTGGCTCACCAAGTCTCTAACTCCTGTTCCAGGGATCTGATCCCTCTTTTGACTTCTTCAGGCACCAGGAACACACACACACACAGTGCACAAACATATAAGCAGGCCAAGTATCCATACACATAAAAGGACATAAATCTTAAAATTAAAAAAAGAGCGGACACTCTGTGTACTAAAATTACTTTTATTACAGTTGATCTTTTAAACATTTCCTTTGCTATGATACAAAGGATACTTACAAACAAAATATTACATATGACCTGTTTTCGTTCTTAAGATTCTGACAACTTGGTAACAGCTTTAAATGCACAATCTATACAATTAATACAGGTTATATACGAACTATAAGGTATGCTGAACCAGAAGAATACTGACAATATACTGTACAATAAGCCTTACCAGTTAGTGCTGTGGACCATTTCTATGAAAAGGAAAATGCACACCTGCAGTCACCTTTCCCAGCTGGTGCTGACAGTGAGGGAGAGAGGCTTCTTCCTCATGCAACCCTTGGTAAGCCTCCACTGTGGGCATCTGTTCAGTCTACAATTTGAAAGGACTGGGTTTACTCAAAATTATCCACCATTAAAAGGATACTGTGTGTTCAACATGATAATCTCTTGCCCTTCCCAAATCTCTCCGTTTTAAACGACCGTAAGTCCTTTGTCCACTATGAAAACCCTACAGGCTCAAGGGCTTCAGGAAAAGATGAAGGCTGCCAAAAAAGGAGGCAAGAAACCAAGCCAAAATCTAGGTCTCGCAAAATCATCACTTTTCCCCTTCACCAAAGGGAACTAGAAATGTACAAATTCATTGACGAACCTCAATGATAACACATCAGTTAGCTGATAACCCTCACTTATCAGGACCTGACTTGTGGGAATAACTGAAATAGATTGTGGGTACCATACACCACGTTTTGTACAGAACATCTTACTTAGTGAAAATATTCCCTTTAGCCATCGAAGCTGGTCCTGGGCCGACAGGTGTGCATTTCTCTCTCAGTGGTCTACTCAGAAATGATAAGGTTACAGCTTTTTTTTCTTTCTTTTTTTTTTAAATTTTAAATAAAAAAGCAATTGACTGAAGCATTGTCTTTTCTTTCTTTTTTCTTTTTTTTTTTTTTTTAGGTAAATAGCAAAAATAAAAATAAAAACCAACCCTGGCATTTGCACAAATAAGCAAATGGAATGCCATGGCCTTTAAGAGGTTAGTAGTAGAAAGACTAAAGTGAAGAAAATCCAGAGAAAAATCATGTATTAATTTCCTTCTTTTTTTAAAATTTCGACATGTGCAAAAAAAAACAAAAACAAAAACAAAAACCCACAAATGAACCAAAAACAAAACAAAACAAACAAACAAAAAAAAAAAACCCCATGCTGTTTGAGGAAAACAAAAAGAAATGAATACATAAAACTAAAAATATAAATAACGTTTGGATGATTCGGTAAAAGCAGAAACCAACCTGGGTTATAGAAGGGTTATACATTCAAGATGCTTTTAAACCCAGTGGGATAACTTATGTTAAAACTGTGTTAATAGTTAACTTTAAAAATCTCAAGTTTGTTCTTAAATCTTCACAATACAAGCAAAGCTGTTTAAAATATACACTATACATATTTCTCATAGTCTCTCCAACCTCTTAGTGCGCATTAGGCTTTTTCATATACTAAAAGGAGGGGTTCTCAAAGCTAACTTGCTCATTATAACCTGTATTATTTAAATGTTTTATATATGGGTTAAAAACCTTTTCAGACTTACATAAATAGGATTTAGCAACACAAGTGTTAATTTAAAAACTCTAAAGCATTTACAAATAGTCAGGTTGGAACAGCCTAGGGAAGTTATGTGCACTGTACTTTAAAATGTTATTTACATCAGACCATTGTTTTTGTAAAAATTTCCCTAAAAAAATAAAAAAAAGAGAATTAACCTATTCTAAACTAGCAGAGAAGGATCACAAAAAGTAAAATAAGAACAAAATTATTTCTTAATGGAAACCCCACACATCCCCCTTCACTTGGATTTTACTCTATAAAACCACCGTGACTCCTAATAGGCTCTTCTATCAAGTGTCAAGATTATGTGGTAAAACAGTTTGTTAGGTAAATTACTGGCCAAGTGGACTTGAAAAAAATGTTTTTCCACCTTGTCTCTGGCTTGGGTTACATGTGTATTTAAATTGAGGGGCAATCTAAATAGGCACAATTCCCATTTAATGTGGACAAAAAGACAAAATAAAATTGTTAGGAAGAAAGGGTGATGATTTCTTTGAGAGTATGACGTGCAAGGACAACAGCACATGTGGAATGAATGGGCAGCAAAAGACAACAGCATGGCTATACCCTAGGGCAGCCAACGCCTTGATAAACTGATAGCTGTTTATGACCCCGAGAAAGGGCAAGGGCTCCAGTACCCTCACTGTTATTGGAGATGGAGACCAACCAAACTGCAAACTCAGGCAGCTGCATCTTTCAAAGTGACAGAATTCGCTTGATGACCATGTGCAATTTATATTAACAATAATGTTCATGCCGAGGCAATGTATTTGAGGGTTAAGAAAAAGCAAAATGTGCCACTGAGAGAAACCTGTTTCCGTATAACTGGTCTTCATGCTTTCAAGTGGCTCTAATATACCTTGGACACTAAGCCAAGCCATGCAAAAGCAAAGAGTACATACTTTTCATTAACATTGGTATCTCATTTCTAAACCACTGACTTCAAAGTTGCCATAGAAACATATAACACAATACTGAAAGCATACAATTGAGGGTTCATGGATTTTTAAGAAATGCATTTCCCTCATCTATGTTCAACAGTCTTTAATATCTTAGCTACAAGGCATATCAGAGGAAGGGAGGTTAAGTGGGGGTAATGTCAAGGAACATACAGAGTTCTGGAAGTAGGAAAAATGTTCCAGAAATGGGATCAATGTGCCAGCAATAAGCATAGTTCATTTCATTTTAAAATTCAGTTAAAAGAGCCCATAAACAGTCCCAAACCATAGTTATCACCTGCATAATTTACATAAACATCAACACACTTGCACTTTATAGACAAAACACTCTGTAAACATGGCCACTGGGGGAGGGAGACTCCCTACACCTCACTCATGACTGACAACATGTAATCATCATATTAAATAAAATTACTTAGTTTCAAATGATTTCAAACCTGACCAATGATTAAGCTCCATTTCTCCCTGTTTAACAACATTTAACCATTAATTCTAAAAATGTCACCTAGGATGGTTTCAGAATTAGGTGCTAGAACCACAACTAGCAACAACGGCAACCTCTCTAGCTGGCACAGACCTATAAACTTTAGTACAAAACCAAAAAAATACAGAAACTAGGTCAATTTGTTAGCTACATATTTACAGATAATTACATGATTTTTCACTCATAATTGTTAAAACTACAAGTGAAAGGAAACTGTGCAGGTTGAACTACCCGTACTTGGGGTGGGGGGAATTCTTGAGCATCAAGATACCCTTTTTCATTCATTGAGAAGTCCTACCTTCTCTTCTCTCCACATTTCCAACTACCTATAGGTGTAAAGACTATATATCCAGTGGGCATCGGCTGGAGAGGATTAACCTTTTCCTCTGTTAAAGAACCCCTTGTATAACCCTCTCTCTCTCTTCCTCTCTCTTCCTCTCTCTCTCTCTTACACACACACACACACACACACACACACACACACACACACACACACACACACACACAGTTCGGATTGCTGCCAACAGTGAACAGATATGATGACATAGTACACGGCTCCCCAGTGTGTGTTTCCTGTGTCTATTTCTTAAGATACTTATTTTGCATGGATGGGCAGTGCAAGTTTTAGAAGCCTGCAACAGCAGATATGGTGCCTATTTCTTATACTTATGATCTGAAGGCCAGCACTTATTTGAATAAAACTTTGGAAATCTGAATATAATCAAAGAGGAAAAAACAAGTCAATACAACTTTAAAAGTGGGCTATCAGAATTCAGCAGAAAATATAAATGCACAAAAGGAAGAGTTCTCAGCTTCACTTTCTTTTTCTACAGTGTTTAATAAAAATTTCTTTACAAATTAATAATTATTTCCAACGTAGATGTACTGTAGTGATTTCATAAAAGTGCAGACAACATAACCAGACACAGCAAAACAGACTTCAATCAGTAGTCCTTGCATACAAGAGGCACGTATGCTGAGTGTAGAGCACACTCTTCATCCTTTAAGGAATCCGAGGGTGGGAATTTCCAGTTCTTAACTAAGGGTGAGCGCCTTTTAAAAGGCAATGCTAAACCAGGGAAGGAAGACTTCTGTTATAGGGGAACAAAACAAAAACAATGTGTTTATCTTCAATATTGATCTGTATTTTGATAAGCAGCTCAGTGATGACAGCCCAAATTTTGACTTTGCTCTTTAGAGAAGGCTCTACGTAAGAAGTGAGAAATTTTCATCATTATAGAAGATTCACACTTAGTACAGCTTAAATATATTATTTTTCTGACTTTAATACACATTAGGACACTTCACATTCTGAACATGAGTCAAATGCAAAACTATAAACCTCCAAAAGAAAGGGGTGCTGTGGCTGAGCATGGTGGTTCAGGCCTGGAACCCCACTACCTGGGAGCCTGGGACAGGAGTGCTAGGAATTTGAGGTCGGCCTCGGGTAAACATCAATTACCAGACCAGAAAGGGTTACACAGCAAGACCCTGTCTCAAAAGAAAAGAAACTCAGAAAGCGGTGTGTGTTGGACCAAATCTCTGCTTGAACAGCAGTGGCTCAGAAGGGGTGGAAGGTTCATAAGGAACTTACTATTAGCAAGTAAGAAGAGTACTTAAGGAGACAACCCTTCAAACCAGTTCACGCCTTCTCTCCCAGTGACCACCTCCTGTAATTGACAGTTTAGGAGAACCTCAGATAAGTTTTAGTAGTGATTTCTTTCTTGGCAGTTTTGATCCTCAGTAAAATACAGAACTACTGTTATTAAGAGGAAAAGGGAATGAGGGGTCCCAGATTCAACACTAGGAATCTAAAAGGTGACTTTTCACCTTTGCAGAATCAGCACTGGGGTGTCCGTCCTTTGCACAGCTGTTCACTTTTCTCCTGCGTGTATCTTCTGTTGCATTGTAAACCACCTCAAAGAAACACACCAACTGGCTCCTTCCCTATCACATTTTACTACATTGTAATTTATGGCTTGATTTTACTTAACCCTCTCCTCACTAATAGAAGTGCTAAGGGACTGAAAAAGAAAGACTGTATCTACTAATCATCTCATAAATATCAGCCCAGAACACTCTTTAAAAAACAGACACATCCTTGCCTTAACAGAGGATAAAAAAGAAAACAACAACAAAACTCAAAACTGAACCCTGGCAGACATATATAGAATGAGTTATAACCATCTATCTATACACATATAGACTCTCTCTCTCTCTCTCTCTCTCTCTCTCTCTCTCTCACACACACACACACACACACACACACACACACACACACACACACACACACACACACAAATATACACAAATGAAAATAGCTATACCAAAAATGTGCATATGTAAAGTTTTAAAAAGCCAGTAGATCATGGTATAATACAATTTATTTCCACTTGTAAATGGCACAAATGGAGAAATGCAAAGGTGTTCAAGTACAATGAAATCATTTTTATAGGTGAAAATAAATCATATTATTCCAGTGTCCAAAACAATGTATTCTATATATGTTTAAAATGCTAGACATTTACAGAAGCACAAACTTACTAAATTCTGCCCTAAGATCTGGGGGGGAAAAAAGGGATATACACAAAAACTTGTTAGTAGCAGGGTGGAATCTGCAGGCCAGTTTCTTTAGTGTTCTGAATGTTGTTTACTTGATATCCAGGCAGTCAAAAAATCATAATGACAATGTACAAAGCTCCACTTATCAGCAAGGCCTTGACTTGAGACTAAGTGTGTTTCACCTGTGGATGTGACCTTATAATCAGGACTACTCATCTCTAGTCATGGAAATGTGCAGAATAGAAACTCTAAAATATAAACACACTTTCAGCTAACATTGTTTACACAGTGTAAACACTTTCTGATGTCACAATTTAGGGTTAGAGCTAAGTTTAAAAGAAAAGTTATGTGCAAAGGGCAGTGAATTTAATGAGGAATAAAATATCTCAAGATATGAGGCTTTTATTTTTAAAATGCTGACCCAAGAAAGGTAGAACAAGAAAGATCTCCCTGTTAGGTTCTGGATACTAGACATATCCATAACTTCTGGTGCACTACCCATTTCTCCACACTTTCACTTTCTTCAACACACATATAATAAGTGAATTAACTGGGGAGGGGGGAGTGCTAATTTGGTCAAATGTTTACATTTCTACTCCCCCCCCCCCCCCCAGAAAGTACTTGCCTTATCTTCAGGGCATTTCAAACCCTTTCAAATTTTCCTGCTACCAGTTTTTACTGTGATGATTTCTGCCATGTACATGATTCCTCAGAAGTTAGCACTTACAAATACACAAACCTATTAATTTTAATCATTTTGCAAACCACACGTATTTTAACTAAATTGATCGTATAATCATGACCTACATGGGAAAACTGGGTGCCACAGAATTAGATGAGGCAGAAATTCCTATTGGACATGACACATAGTATTCAATCACACTAGTATGAGTGCATTGCGATCAAAATGGACTCAGTAACTCAATTTGACCAAGTGAATCTCACAGCTGGACTATAAAGTGTATCTCTGGTAGTAGTTTGGAGTCTGAAGGAAATTTTTAATTCACATCTGACTTGCTTTCCCATTCTAACCCTCCGGGAGCAGATGGGGCCAGACGTATGAAAAATGGTTTTTAATCGTTTTATAAGATCATCTTATAAAAGATGGTCTTCTTTTATAGTTTTGAACATTCTATTAAATCTAAAGCTTTCCCTTATTTCCTCCAAATATATAGAGCTCTCACTTTGTTTGAAACTCTTGAATAGTGTTTTGAATGCAAAAGACAGAAAACTAAGAGTCCTTTTCATTAGCTATTTGTTCACCTAAAAACCGACATAGAACATGCTTAAACCTTGCCTAGAAGTGTGTGTAAACTTTACTGTCAACCTTCTATTGGTTTTCCGAGGATCTATATTATAGCATCTTTCTTTCTGCCCTTTGTGAGACAGATGAAGGCAGCCTTGAACCCCAGACTCCCACTTCCTAAGTGCTGGAATTATAAGCATGTGCTACTACACCCAGATCTAATTTTTCTTTTAACTAGTGTCAGAAACCCTCAAACCAAAGTCAGAAATTCCTTAAGGGGGTAAGTCATGGAGATTGGAATGACATACCTGGACAAGACATAAAATGTTAAGAAAAGAAAGAACGTCAATAGTAGTAGATGACAATTTGGTCGCTAGTTTGTTCTAAGTATGATTAAGTGTGTTCTTACCCTCTAATTCCATGAAAAGTAGGACCCAGAGTTAGCAACAAGAGCTCTTCAAGACAACTGAAAGGGGAGCAGGGCAATAACTTGTAAGAAACTCTGCTCTGTCACTAAAAATGGCACTGCCCCTTGTCTACCTCCAACTCACGATCTCCACAAGCAACCAGAGGACACAAACTAGCACTGACGTAGACCACTGGATTGATCCTTCATTGAAAAAAGACAGAACACACTCCCCAGTTAGTGGTCCCTGACCACTATGGAACTTACTTTTAATTTTTGTTGTTGTTTTCTTTTACTCACCAAACTACTAGTTTCTTCTCAGTAGTATTTCAGCACTAAGCTAGAGACTTCTGAAAGGGAATTTGCTACTGTGTGATATTAACATGGACCAAGATGGTCCCTAATGAACTAAGAGTTTGTAAGGTACTGCAGCAATGAAACAGCAATTAAACACAGAGGACCTGCAGATGAAGCGGCATCCACAGTGTGAGGATTAGTCAGCAGCTGGTAGTCATTGGCTCAGTCACTCCTGGTGGCAACTAAATAAATAATTGACTATTGCTACTTGTAAACAGGAAATCCCATACACCAAAAAGGGGGTAATAAAATTATGTCTGTGTAGTGTGATGAATATTTGAATAGATGGCAGTTCACAAATATGGCATCATTCAAATACCTCTGGCATCTGCTCTGTGTTGGCTAAGTGTCTTTGTTTTGTACAAACAAAGCAAAAGTACTGTCTGGGGTCTTAGAGTTTGGGTAGCATGAGATCTCACTGTACAAGAGACAAAATGTCAGAATAGAGAGGCTTTATCTCCTCACTCTATGCTGAACATATCTATCACAGGAACTTTCATGGTCCCCTGACCTTCTGGTTTTTCTCTCTGATAGTTCACAGGCTTGTTAGTGCAATCCCCACACAGCTTATGATCTCCTTAAGCAACTCCATCTTATATGATACAACCTACAAAACCAGCGACAAACTTCTGAAGCACTTAGCAAAGAACTACATGATGTTTTACCACCTGAAAAGGTGAACACAATCTTTTAATGTTCATGGTTTTCTGTTTTTTAGTCCAAATGAGGTTGGGAAGTCAGACCCATTTTATAAAGAAAGGAAACACACTCGTAAGGAGTGGAGGTGTGTTTCAGCATGGATGCTACCTGCCCTCAGTGGCTCACAGGATGTGGAATAGGGAGGAAGGCTTTAGATCTTCCAATAAACTTCTTAGGCTATGGACATCCTAAAGTGATGATTCAGGCCAGTTTGCTTCATTTTATTTTGACATTGTTCAGATAAAACCCCTTCTATTAAGCCAATTTCTTTTTGCCACACACATGAAATATTTATCTATTCCCACTTTTAAAATTTTCCAAAAGTTAAAAACAAAGAAACAAAAGCCAACCACAAAAACCCGGCAGCCAAATACTATGACAACCCAATTAGTAAACACAAAACATAACGCTTTACAAAAACGAATAAAGTATACCATATGCACTCAGCTTCCACACGGTAGTACCCAAGTGAGGAGGCTGCGGTGATGATTTCTGTAGGCAGTTTCTTTTGGCAGACAGCTCCAGCGGAATTGCCACTTTCAATTATTATGTGTAAGACATGTGTGACCCATTGGATATTTGTGAAGTGACACTCGTGCTTCTGCTCATGCCCTGTTCTGTCCGTCCCCCAGAAGCTGTCCGCCTCAGAGCCTGGGGGCTATTGCGGACTCCCATACTGCTACCTCGAGGGACCCCTTGCATTGGCCCTGAGGGATGACCCCAAGGCTGGGGTCCACCTTGCATTGGATGGCCCCAAGCTTGTGGTGTGCCACCCATGGGATGACCCCAGTGAGGTCCGGGACCCCCAGTAGGATTGTGAGACCAACTAGAAGCTCCTGGGTAGCTGTGGCTGAATGCCTCAGGGGAGAGATTAGAAAGGACCATGTTACTGAAACCTAGTCTCATGCTTTCAGAGTCAAAAGCTTCAATTTCTCTGGCTTGACGTTCAAGCAGGCTACGTATTCGTTCTGTGCGTTCATTCTGCAAAGCCAACATCTCTTCTTCAATCTGTCAGGGTAGGAAAAGGGAGTAAAAATATCAATTTATGTTTCAGATCTATAAGCTAAAGCAGCAATAACTACTCAAAACAATTAACAGCTTTTTTATGAATTATACTGAAAATTGTTTTAAAAGATACACTGGGATTACAGGTGTGTGCCACTACTTTTTTTGTTATAGAGAAAGTGTTTACAGTTTTTGAAAAACATTCTATTCTTAAGTACAAATAGGATTTGAGACAGGGTCTCACTGTGTAGTCTTAGCTGGCCTTGAACTCACAATCTACCTGACCCTCCCTCTGGAGTACCCAGTCAGATTGTACTTTTTGACCTCATGTTAATTATAGTTATCAAAATAACCATTTCGTTATGATATCTAATAAATTGATAACCAATTTTCAGTGTGTATATAAATTCCTCTTATTATCTCAAAAGTCTTGTTGATAATTTTTTTATTTGGATTGAGGCCCAAACAAAAACCATTCATTTTGTTATTTGTCTTTTAATTTTTTTTTTAAAGTCTATAACAGCCTGTCCATTCCCCTCACCTGTCACTTGTAAACTGGCTCACTTGTCCTATAAAAATGTCTAAATTCTGGATTTGACCAATTATATCTTTTTTTTTTTTTTTTTTTTTTTTTTTTTTGGTTTTTTTGAGACAGGGTTTCTCTGTGTAGCTTTGGAGCCTGTCCTGGAACTCGCTCTGTAGACTAGACCAGGCTGGCCTCGAACTCACAGAGATCTGCTTGCCTTTGCCTCCCGTGTGCTAGGATTAAAGGTGTGCGCCACCACCGCCCAGCTGACCAATTACATCTTGATGCCATCATTTAGTATTTTCTCCTGTGCTCTACTTGGTATTTGCTATAAACTGGTAGATCCAGAGGGATGTTTATATTTAGGTTAAATAAGGATTGACTGATTAATTGGTCATTTATTTATATAAACTGGCCAAAACTCATTATCTTCTTGCATCAGTCAGAACTCTCTGTGCCGGAGAACAGTATATCCATGTCTTAAATCAAACTGCACAAGAACTGGATTCAGCATGATATGGTTACCATGCTGAATCATAGTATGGTGTACCATCTTATCAGCTTTATTCAAAGAAAACAAAACAAAACAAAACAAAATTGGGTTGGGGATGGATGAAGTCAGTACTGTTGATTGAACCCCGGATCTCCCGCATGCTAGAAAAAATTACCACCTAGATACTACATTTTATATCACATAAAATGTGTGTCTGTTCAAATAGTCCATTGCTTTATGTACCTCAAGCTATGCTGAACTTTGAATCCTCCTGCCTCAGCCTGCCAAGTGCTAGAATTACAGATACGTGCCACCATGCATGGCTTGATCCTTCTTTTGATTAAACAAAAACATTTTAAATTATTATTATTTATGTATATATGTATTTTTGTCTGCACCATGTGTGTGCCTGATACTCATGGACAAAAGAAATGGGTGTCCGATCCTCTGAAACTGGAGTTACAGGTAGATATGAGCTATTAAAAGGGTGCTGGGAATCAAACTAATGCTCTCAACCACTAAGCCATTCTCCAGCCCCATCTTTTGAGTAATAATATTAATCAGTAGATTCTGATTGTCAACTCATCCATACAACAGAAAGTTTTCTTCCTACTTTTTAAATTGACTGGGCTTGGCGATGTACACCTGTTATCCCAGCACCCAGGAGGCTATTCATCTGGAGGTAAGAGTTGAAATAAGACTTCATAAATTTTGAAGAACTAGGGTTAGAAGTATTGCTCAGTCATAGAGCATGTGTTTAGTATGTGCAATGTTCTGCACCAAAAAGAGAAGGCAGAGAAGGAAGGAGAGGGATAGCAGAGGAGGTGGATGACAGTTGAGGTGGGTCCTGGGGATCACACACAGCTTGTCAGGCTTGGCAGCAAATGCCTCTACCTGTTCAGCCATCTTACCCGCCCTACTTTTATTTACTTATTTAACTCCCCCTCCCCACCCCAAGACAGGGTTTCTCTGTGCAGCTCTGGCTGTCCTGGAACTCACTCTGTAGACCAGGCTAAGAGACTGACAGTGGTCTGCCTGCCTCTACCTCCCAAGTGTACCGATGCTACCACAACCTGGCTTCTGCTTTTATCTGTTTAATAGAGTCGTGCTGAGTTGCCCATTATGGCTTTGAACTTGCAATTATCCTGCCTTGGCCTCCCCAGTAGTTGAGATTGTAAGCCTGTGCCACCAGGCTTGATTGAAGTAAATAAACAAATAAATATTAATTTATTGATTAACAGTAATTACAAGCATACACACACACACACACACACACACACACACAAAGTAAGGTATTCTATTTTTATTACAAGAACTACATGAACAGAAAACTTTACAAGCCAATGGTTCAAAACAATGGCAATTTTAAGACGACCAATTGGCAAGTACCAACTAACAATGCACAATGGACTGATACTACATCAACTATTGTGAATTTACTACTCAAGAACTTTGGAACGTATCACTGAATTCCATATATAAATGACTACCATTTCTCATAATGAATGCCTTCCCTTTCTAACTCAAAAATCTTTTGCTAATATCCTTTTACTAAATCAATCTCTCTCAGACAGACATACATATACCTTAGTACTTTGAACGACAAATTAATTTCAAGATTCTAGGTCTATTTTCTAATATATCTGACAATAAGTCAGAAAAGTAAAGACATGCTAACATGGTGCTGCATGCTTGTAATCCGAACGCTAAGGTGGAAACAACTCTGAGGAGAGTTCAAGGCCAACTTAAACTATAAGACTTGTCTCCATCCCCCTCCACCCGCACCGGCCAAAGCTCCAAACAGTAATGATGAATCTAGATGTGTAAGATGTGTAATTTTGGTTGCCGGGCGGTGGTGGCGCACGCCTTTAATCCCAGCACTCGGGAGGCAGAGCCAGGCGGATCTCTGTGAGTTCGAGGCCAGCCTGGGCTACCAAGTGAGTTCCAGGAAAGGCACAAAACTACACAGAGAAACCCTGTCTCAAAAAACCAAAAAAAAAAAAAGATGTGTAATTTTTCAGCTTGTGGAACTGGTTTTAACTTCTGTTCCTCAGTAATTTCCCACCATCTGCACAGTTTCAGACAAAGACTTAAGAGTGAAGTTTATATATATATATATATATATATATATATATATATATATATATATATATATATATATATATTTTCTTGGTTCTCTCTCTCAGGCAATCACTGCAATTCTTCTTCCTCATTATGTCAGTCAGTCTTTCTGTAGTCTCCTCAGGTAGAGCTAGGCAGACAAAGAAGTAAGGGAAATGGAGAAAGCATTGCTTCTCTCACAATTCTGTGATCTTCACATAGCTTCATATTCTTTTTGTTTGTACTGAGACAAGCTCTCACGTAGCCCAGGTTGGCCTCAAACCTGCTATGTAGGCAAGGATGATCTTGAACTCCTGTCCTCCTGCATCCACACCCACATCCCAAGGGTAGATTATAGGTATGTGCCGCCATGCACAGTTCATTTTGTGTGTGTTATTGTTTTTGGACCTCAGGCCCTGATAAAGTACTTGCCCAGTGGGTAGAGCCACGACTTCCTTTCTTCAGTTTCTCACGGGCTCAGTGGTGCATGGCTCATTCTTTCTTGGGCCACAGGTCCATGGGCCTGTACTTGTCCCTGTAGAATTTTCTGTGGTTTTCTTTCTGGTTAATGATGGTGAGGACACGAATGAAGGATTTGTGGACAACTCCGAACTTGGAAAGCTTAGCACAGAGACACATGTAAACTTCAGAATTTGAGACAGCTCCACCTTCAGATCTCTGAGTTGTTTCAGCGGCTCCTTCATACCTCCAAGGTCTCAAGTCTTAGTCTTCTCACAGCTCATAATCTTTACCCATTAATTATATTCCTTTGAGGTTTAGAACTCATTAATTAAAAAGTTCATTATTGAATACTTAAACTAACTCAATCCCTGTTGATATCAGTAGAGTTCTTGTCTTCTAAGTGCAAGACCTGAAGCTCATTCCCTCAGTCCAAATAATTAAAAGCTGTGAACCTGGTGTGTGGTGGTGCAATTCTTTAATCCCAACACCTGTAGAGGCAGGGAGAACTCTGAGTTCAAGGCCAGTCTCGTCTATCTAGGAAATTCAAGGTCTGCTAGGGTTATGGAGTGAGACCCTGCCTCAAAAACAAACCAGAGCTATGGAGACGGATCTCCAGAACCTATGTAAAACCTAGATACAGCCAGGTACACTGCTGCACCTTCTCTGTGAGTTTAAAGCTAGCCTGGTCTACATAGAGTTCCTGGCCAGCCAGGGCTACATAGTCAAACCTTGTCTCAAGAAGAAGAAGAAGAAGAAGAAGAAGAAGAAGAAGAAGAAAAAAAAGGCAGCAAAGTATGAAAAGGCCTGTCTGTAATTCCACTGTGTTTATGCTGAGATGGAAAGCAGAGAAGGGCCCCAGAACTTGTGGGCTGGCTGCCACAACAAGGCGCAGAGTGAAGACTAACACCTGACATCCTTCTCTGACTTCCACCATGCCATGCCATAGAAGCCTGCACTCACACACAAACATGCACTTGTACAGACAATACATCATACACACGTATTCAAAGAAAATAAAAGCACACGCACCCACATCCCCAAGCTTGTGAGCACACACGTATATTTAATTCTTTTGATTAAAAACCAATAGTAGGCTGAGCGGTGGTGGCGCATGCTTTTAATCCCAGCACTTGGGAAGCAGAGGCAAGAGGATCTCTTTGAGTTTAAGGCCAGCCTGGTCTACAGAGTGAGTTCCAGGATAGGCACCAAAGCTACACAGAGAACCCTGTCTCGAAAAACAAACAACAACAACAACAACAAAACCAATAGTAGAACAATTCTCTTCCTTCTATTATCTATACCTTTTGTTCTAAGAGTGCCCTGCGAAGGGAGACCCTCTGTTCCAGCTCTCGAAGCTCTCGATCATGTTGGGCCTCAGCCTGCATCTTGATTTTGCTCTGATATGCATTCAGTAGCTCCAGTTCCTGCTGCAGCTGCATCTTCAAAACCTGGCATTCTGCTTCCTGTGCTTCATCCAAACGCAGCTGAGAGAAAGAAGAGAAACTGATATATTCTACTGTGAACTACCCATTCATAACTTATAGAAGACAGACTACGTTTTTGTAAGCTATATAAGAGCTCTTTCTTGTAGTCTGGTGTGAACAACCCTGAAGAAGAAAGATAATAACCAATACTGCATGACAGAAGATGCTATCATAAGCTGTTCTGAAGATGCCTGAATAACTATACTTTTTCTTAAGAAAAATCTAGAATATGATTGGGTAATATAAAGTGCTCAGTCTCTACTTCCCTAGTATAATCAAAGTCAATAAGCATAGTACACAAGCCCGAGCTGGGTAGCTGCTTTTTTATTTTTGTTCAGTTCAATAGCTAAAACTGAGTTTTACATTTTGACATGGTTACATTTTTAATAGTTAGAAGTACCTACACAATATCAATTTTACCTCCTGGTCTGCAAAATCAAAAATACTGATTATTTGGTCCTTTAAGAAAATACTTGTGTCGGGTGGTGGTGGCCCATGCCTTTAATCCCAGATTAAATTGGGAGGCAGAGGCAGGTAGATCTCTGTGAGTTCAAGGCCAGCCTGGTCTACAGAGCGAGATCCAGAAAAGGTGCAAAGCTACACAGAGAAACCCTGTCTCGAAAAACAAAAAAAAAACAAAAACAAAAAAAAAGGGGGGGGGGGCGCAGAGCTGGAGTGATGGCTCAGTTAAGAGCACCAATTGCTCTACCAGAGGACCTGGGTTCAATTCCCAGCACCCACATGGCAGCTAACAACTATCTGTAACTCTAAGATCTGACACCCTCAAACAGACATACATGCATACACCAAAGCACATAAAATAAAGATAAATTGTTTAAAAAAAAAAAGAAAAAGAAAATACTTGCACAGTATTTCATCTGTGTGCTCCAAGGTAACCATTTAGATTCCTATATACATAAGTATGTTTTGCCTACAGTTTACTCACCTGGTCTTTTTAAGTTGTTGGAATACACACCTGCAGGGAACCTTATTAAGATCTTATGTTTAAATATATCAGTGAAATTCTAAATACACCATGGTTTTTCCAAGCAATGCTAAGAATCGGAAGACTATGGATGACCACTATGTTTTCCCAGCTTATCTTTGAACTGCTAGGGTGTCATGTAGGTGGTACAAAGAAAGGGGTACTGAATTTGTTTTGCCTAAACAAAGCAAACTCACAGCTTGTGTGGAGAGCATTTCATTAATGCTATGATCATACTGCTCAGCCAAGATGGCTAACTTCCGAGTCTGTTCCTCCTTGAGTCTCTTCAGAACGGCTTTGTGCTCACTCTTTGGTGTAGTCTCCAGCAGGTGGTTTCTTAATGCTTTGTACTGTCTGGTTTGAATTTTGCATGTATCCTGAAACTGCTTTTTTATCTGGAGTTCTTTAGACTGGAAAGAAAACAAACAAACAATATATATATATATGGAGAGAGAAAGGAGAGAAGTTTGAGTGTATATCTCAACATATAGCGTTTGGCATCGTGTATACTTACTTACATATAGTCAAGAAGAAAGAAGAAAACCACAAGGTCATATGATAAGACTGCAGCTATTTTTTATACTTGGCAAACATTCACGTCATAAACCTAAATTTCATCTCATAAATCAAATTATGGTAGTTATTCAGTAAGGCAGAATTTTACCAGATATTTTGAGGCAGAAAACAAAGCATTGTTTCTTTGTTTATTTAGAACGCTCCACTCCAATTTCTTTTCTTTCCATGATAATCTCAACTCTAACCACAATCTGTAACAGATCCTACTTTCTGTGGAATCTATGTGCCAAACTTTAGACTGATTTTGAAGTGTGCAATAGTAAATGATTATTGCAATTGTCTTTTCTTTAAGACAATAAGCTAGACAGAATCAAACATTAGTTCACTCCACCTGCCTTACAATATTAAAGTCTGAACCTGAAGCATCATACATGTCAGCAAACACTCTACCATCAATTCATATTCCCACCCCTTTAAAAAATGTTTTATTTTGAAACAAGGTTGTGCTAAGTTGACTGAGTTGTCCTTGAAGTCCTCCCACTTCAGTGTCCTTCAGCCTGCTCAGTGCTGGGACTACAGGAGGCATGTGCCATCTGCAGTAATGGCTTACTTTATTCTTTTCTATTTTTATTGATTTATTTTGGTTTTTTGAGACAGGGTTTCTTGTAACCTTGGTTTTCCTGGAACTCACTCTGTAGACCAGGTTGGCTTTGAACACACAGAGATCCGCCTGCCTCTGCCTCCGGAGTGCTGGGACAAAGGTGTGCCAAACCACTGCATGGCAAGATATAGTTCTATAAGGTATGTTAGTTCAGCCTAGAAGTGAGAATATATTCACTTACTATACGGAAACAGAACCCACAGTTAAAAATATTTTTTACCATTATAAATAATGGCAGATATAAATTAGTTGATTCAATATACAGGTCAAGAATACAAATATAGCTGGGCGTTGGTGGCACATGCCTTTAATCTCAGCACTCGGGAGGCAGAGCCAGGAGGATTTCTGTGCGTCTGAGGCCAGCCTGGGCTACAGAGTGAGTTCCAGGATAGGCTCCAAAGCTACACAGAGAAACTCTGTCTCGAAAAGAAGAAAACGAATACAAACATAAACCCAAGTTTAGCTGGGGATTCGTTTAGAAGTAGAGCACCTGCCTAACAGTAAAGTATAATTAAATAAAAAGTTACCTATTTGTCCAGGAAAAGAAAATGTCTCTATATCCACATTATAACATTAATATAAATATATCTGTATTTCACACCAACTGAGGAACCATGTCCTGGCCATATGCTAGGGCTCATATGTGAAGGGTAAAGAAATGGAAAATTGGGTTGGGGATTTAGCTCAGTGGTAGAGCGCTTGCCTAGCAAGCGCAAGGTCCTGGGTTTGATCCTCAAAAAAAAAAAAAGAAATGGAAAATTATAAAAGACTTTTGGTTTAGCCAAGCTTAGTATCATTGCTCTTAAATACTGGTTTGGTTTGTTTGGCGACAAGGTCTCACCATGTAACTCTGGCTGGCCTTGAACTTGATATATTCAGGCTGCCTCTGCTTCCAGAGTGCTGGGACTAAAGAGCCACCACACTCAGCTTAAATACTGTTTTGGATCAACATTCTACCAAGAGCTTCTAGACAAGAACAAAATAATGAAATTTAGACATTATCTTCTACCTCTGTGTAACAGTATCTTCTTTAAAATGTTAATCATTCCATAACATGGAGAGTGCTCCTTAAAATTTTCTTTATCATAAATAAAATTAGATCATTGTTGGAAGACGCTATAATACCAGCACTTGGGATGCCGAGGTAGGAAGATTAAGCCCACCTGGACTTCATAGAGAGACTGCTGCAAAGACCAAGAGGAAGAGTCAGATTTGGCACATGCCTGTAATCTTAGTACTTGGGAAAGGTAAGAGGAGTAGGAGTTAAGGTTATCCACAGCTACACAGTGGTTTTGAGACCAGCCTGGACTATGAGATTGTGCCTTGAAAAGCAAAAAAAAAAAAAAAAAAAAAAAAAAAAAATCGAGAAACACAAAAAATGTCCCTTACCTAACTGCTGACACCTCCACCCACAAAAAAAGTCAGAGCAGTCTTAAGAGTACTAGGTACTCTTGCAGAGGACCTGAGTTCAGTTCCCAGCACTCATATGGCAGCTCATACACCACCTGTAAGTCTAGCTTCAGAGGATCCAAGGCCCTCTTCTGGTCTCTGAGGGCACCAGTCACATACATACATATAGGCCAACATTCACACACACAAAATGGAAATAAAAAAACCAAAAGTGAAACCAAAGCCCCCGAAAAATATTAATAATCAGACCAAGAAAAACTACATCCTTCGATGTTGATTCAACAGAAAATGAGATGGGAAGCTGGGTGGTAGTTGCACATGCCTTTAATCCCAGCACTTGGCAGGCAGTGGCAGGTGGATGTCTGTGAGTTTAAGGCCAGCCTGGTTTACAGAGTGAGTTCCAAGACAACCAAGGCTGCACAGAGAAATTCTGTCTGAAAAAACCCAAAGAAAGTGAGATGGATTCAAATTATAGTTATTTCTACTCATATAATACTCACAAAGAAAGTCATCACCTGGAAAGCAGGTTGAAGACATAGAAGAGGCAGTAGTTTTTACCTAATCCATTCCACAGGAGGTGGTGGCGCACGCCTTTAATCCCAGCACTCGGGAGGCAAGAGGTAGGCGGATCTCTGTGAGTTGAGGCCAGCCTGGTCTCCAAAGCGAGTTCCAGGAAAGGCACAAAGCTACACAGAGAAACCCTGTCTCGAGGGGAAAAAAAAAAGTCCAAAAAGTCATTATGAATTCCAACCTCTTTAAACACTGGCAATCAACACAACTACTCTGTAAGTGCTCCAGTCTTCTGAGTGCTGGATTAAAGGATGCCATATTTGGCAGAAAAGCAATCTTTTCAACATAAATACTTTGGGACCTGGAGCTAACTGGACATAAAAAAATTTTTAATCTGTAAACAAGTACAGATTAAGCAAACTATAATCACTGATGAAAACCTTACAGTGAGTGCTTTTTGTTTTGTGTTTTTAAAAACTGATTCAATTACTTCAAATATTCATTATAAAATATGAAATTTGAAAATTTTCTTAGAATTGTTAAGTTCCATTTGAGCTAAATATTTAAAAAACAATCTTTGTTGGGGTTTAGGAATGTAGGATAAAGGAAGAGAGCAAACTTTTACATTAAATTTTTTTTTAAACTTGATTTTATAATTATGAGTATTTTGCCTGCATGAATGTATGTGCACCATGTATTCCTGGTACCTGAAAAGTCAGAGTATTGGGTTCCCTGGAACTAGAGCTACAGATGGTAATGAATCACCATGTCAGTGCTGGGAATCAATTCCAAGTCCTCTGAAATAGCAACCATTGCTCTTAATTGCTGAGCCATCTCTTCAAACCCACTTTTATATTTTTAAATTTTATATAAATCAGCTGGGCGGTGGTAGCACACACCTTTAATCCCAGCACTCAGGAGGCAGAGGCAGGCAGATCTCTGTGAGTTTGAGGCCAGCCTGGTCCACATAGTGAGTTCCAGGACAGCCAGAGGTACATAGTGAGGCCTGTCTCAAAATACCAAAAATTTTATATAAATCATATTGACATCAAATTAAGAGCTAGACTGAGTTACTTAGAATAAAAAGAAAGTGACAGGTTAGTATTTTGACCTGTAGACTATAATTTCAGCGTCAGATACTATCTACATTAAAAAAAATACTGATTAAGAATTTCCACAGTTAAAACTTTTGGTGATTCTTTTCCTTTGATACAAAGAACACAAGCAAAAGCTGAAGCAGCAGGCAGTCCATACAGGAACCATGCAAGCATGCTAAAAATGAACAGGACTGAGTCAACTCAACCTGTCTCAATGACTAGACATATGCCAAGAAGCTTACACTAACGGTACCTTTAAACTCTTAGGTTGTTGTCGAACTTCCATAACATGTTTTCGCCTTAGTTCCCGTTCCCTTCGCTTATTGTATTCCAGCTGGTTAGTGAGCTCAGTTTGATGCTGCAGTCTGATCAACTCACAGCGCATCTTCTGAATAGTGTTGAGGTGGCGAAACTCCAGTTCTTGCATGGATTCATGCTGACGTAGTAGCATTGCATGTTCTAAGTCCTTCTGAGTCTGCCTTTTGTTTAACTCCTAAAATATAATTCCGAAGACAAAGGTATACTTTATAGCTTTACAAACCCAGGGGGAAAACATTAACAAATATTTTCACTTTCCACAGAAACATGAAGATCTGACTTCAAATCCCCAGAACCTATGTAAATTATAGCCATGATAGTATGTGTCTGTAATTCCAATCTTCCTACAGTGGGATAAAAGGTAGAGACACAAGAATCCCTAGAACCTTGTAGGCTAGCTAGCCTGGCAGACACTACAGTGAACAACAGAAGAGAGACCCTAATCTTAAACACAGTGGAAGGCAAGGACCAACAGTTCAAGTTGTATTCTGATCTCCACATGTACACCTTGGCTAATGTGTAGCTACACTCATGGGAGTATGTGTGCATTCATACACACACTCATTAAAAAAAAAAAAAAGAAAAAAAAATTAAAAATACAAACACAAAAAAGTAGATGTAATAAACCCTGTGCTCCAATAATGGCTGCATAGTTATAAATTTCTATGACTTTTGTGTCTGTTCGTGTGTACATAAAAAGAACGCTCCCTCCTACTATGTCATAGTTCTACTTCTTTTCTTTTCTTTCTTTCTTTCTTTCTTTCTTTCTTTCTTTCTTTCTTTCTTTCTTTCTTTCTTTCTTTCTTTTTTTGGCTTTTCGAGACAGGGTTTCTCTGTGTAGCTTTGCGCCTTTCCTGGAACTCTTTCTTTTTTAAGATTTATTTATTTATTATGTATACAGTGTTCTGTCTGCATGTATGTCTGCATGCCAGAAGAGGGAACCAGATCTCATCACAAGTGTTGTGAGCCACTGTTGCTGGGAATTGAACTCAGGACCTCTGGAAGAGCAGCCAGTGCTCTTAACCGCTGAGCCGTCTCTCCAGGCCTCATAGTTCTATTTCACAGATTTAATGAGGAAGAGATAAGTTCGTAATCAAAAGCTTCTCAGAGGCCGGGCAGTGGTGGTGGTGGTGGCGCCTTTATCCGAGCACTTGGGAGGCACAGCCAGGCGGATCTGTGAGTTCGAGGCCAGCCTGGTCTACAGAGCGAGATCCAAGACAGGCACCAAAACTACACAGAGAAACCCTGTCTCGAAAAACCAAAAAAAAAAAAAAAAAAAAAAAAAAAAAGCTTCTCAAAATAATATATAATATGTAGCACATGGTGGTGAAGAATGACCATTATTCTTGCTGGGCATGGTGGCTCCCACGTGTAATAGCAGAACTAGGAAGCAGAGGTAGGTTGTACTCTGAGGTCAAGTCCAACCTTGTCTACATATCAAGTTCCAGGTCAGCCAGGGCTGTGACAGACACTGTCTCAAAACTAAAATAAAATAAAAATAAAAGTAAAAGTATTTCCTGGATGGTGGTGGCGTACACATTTAATCCCAGCATTCTAGAGGTGGAGGCAGGCTGATCTCAGTGAGTTCAAGGCTAGCCTGGTCTACAGAGGGAGTTCTAGGACAGCCAGAGCTGTTACACAGAGAAACCCTGTCACAGCAAACAAACAAATAAATAAAAAGTTATTCTCTTAAGATATTTTTTCCAAATAAAAAGGGGAGCTGGAGAGAAGATTCAGTAAAAAAGAGCACTTGATGCTCATGCAAAGGACTTGGTTTTGGTTCCCAGCACCTGTAGTGGCTCACAGCCTCCTCCACTTCCAGGGCAACCAACATCCTCTTCTTCCCTCCACAGGCACTGCATACAGGTGGTGTAAATATAATCACACACACACACACACACACACACACACACACACACACACACACACACATACACACACAATAAATACGTTTTAAAAGTATATATACATATAGAAATATCAGTAACGTAAAAATCAACGGCATCTATTATGCTGCAAACCCTCATTCCCAGAGGTAACAGCTTGTTGTAGATGTTTCTCAGCTTTATCTAATTTATTGGGACATATCCATTAATAAAAAAAAAATAAAGCCAGGCGGTGGTGGCGCACGCCTTTAATCCCAGCACTCGGGAGGCAGAGGCAGAAGGATCTCTGTGAGTTCGAGGCCAGCCTGGACTACAGAGTGAGTTCCAGGAAAGGCACAAAGCTACACAGAGAAACCCTGTCTCAAAAAACCAAATAAAATAAAAATAAAACATCTCAATTGATTAATATAGACACATAACTTTGTTTTCTTCTATTTGATAATCTAATGCATATATACCCGGATCAGACCAGAATGCAAACACTTTTTTTTCATTCATCCCCCCCATCTCTCTCTCTCTCTCTCTCTCTCTCTCTCTCTCTCTCTCTCTCTCTCTCTCTCTCTCCCTCCCTCTCTCTCTTTCTCGACAAAATTTTCGTAGCCTAAACTGCCATGAATGAAAAAACCCTCTCGCCTCTCCCTCTCAAGTACTGGGATTACAAGTGTGTGCCACCACATCCAGCAAAAGACATTTTACTTTTACTGAAAGCTACCACTTTGTGATACAATTTTCAAATATTTTTACATGACTAGTCATTTAAGATAGTTCCCTCTGTTTGCTTCTACCAAAGGTATCAACAAATGTCTAACTATGTTTATCATGTTACTATTTCTACAGGATAGAACTCCAAATGTACATATGATAGGTAAATGTTTATGTGCATATTTTTTAAAGATTTACTTTTTTTTTTTTTTTTTTTTTGGTTTTTCGAGACAGGGTTTCTCTGTGTAGCTTTGCGCCTTTCCTGGAACTCGCTTTGGAGACCAGGCTGGCCTCGAACTCACAGAGATCCGCCTGGCTCTGCCTCCCGAGTGCTGGGATTAAAGGCGTGCGCCACCACCGCCCGGCGATTTACTTTTATTTTTAATTATGTGTACATGAGTGTGTATACACCACATGTGTGTAGGTATCCTGAGAGGCCAGAAGAGTGTGTCAGATCTGCTAGAGCTGGAATTACAAGCTGTTATGAGCTGCCTAATGTTGAGTGTTGGAAACTGAATAAAGGTCCTCTGAAGGTCCAAGAACTTTCTTAACCATTGAATCATTACTCTAGTCACTCTGTATATTTTTAAAAGCTATAGTTCAGTCAGGTGGTGGTAGTGCACACCTTTGACCCCAGCACTTGGCAGGTAGAGGGAAGTGGATCTCTGGGTTTGAGGTCAGCCTGGTCTACAGAGTGGGTTCCAGGACAACACAGAGAAACCCCATCTTGAAAAACAACAACATCAAAAAGCTGTAATTCAATATTGCTCAAAGGATGGTACTAACAATGTCCATTAACACCTATGCCTACATGTAAGACTGGATGGTTTTTCTTATCAATATAATTTTAAATTTAAATCTAATCAATATAACTTTAAATTTTAATTTCATTTTTATGATTTATTTTTATTTACGTACATTGGTGTTTTGCCCACATATGTGTCTGTGTGAGGGTGTTGGACCACCTGCAACTGGAACTATACAGTTTTGAGCTGCCATTTGGGTACTGGGAATTGAGCCCAGGTCCTCTGGAAACGGCTGGGGCATCTCTCCAGCCCCTCTTTCATGTTTTTGATACAAGGTTTCACTATGTAGCCCTGGCAGTCCTGGAACTCAAAGTCTGTCTGCCTCTACCTCCCAAGCAGAGTGACAACATGCCTGGCTAAGTTCAAATGCCCTTAAAATTTTAAGAACTTATCTTAAATTACAGGTATGTGTGCTGTTGTGTGGTATGAGCACTTGGGTGCAGGTTCCTGAGGCCAAAGGCATCAAATCCCCTTGGAGCTGGAATACAGGCAGTTGCAGGCCCCTGTGAGTGCTGGGAACTGAACTCATGGCCCCTGCAAGAGCAGTATGTGCTTTTAGGTGCTGTGCCATCTCTCCAGCCCCTGAGTTTCTTCACTGAATACTCAGCATTATACTCTAAGCACAACTTACTTTATTCCATTCTTTGAAAGAAATTTATCTATGTTGACAGACATCCTGGTAAAGGGGATAATTGTTAAGACAAGACTAAGCCTGGTGGCACAAGCTTTTAATCCCAGTATTCAGGTAGCAAAGTCAGGTTGATCTCATCATCTTAAAAGAAAAATGGAGCCGGGCGGTGGTGGCGCACGCCTTTAATCCCAGCACTCGGGAGGCAGAGCCAGGCGGATCTCTGTGAGTTCGAGGCCAGCCTGGGCTACCAAGTGAGTCCCAGGAAAGGCGCAAAGCTGCACAGAGAAACCCTGTCTCGAAAAACCAAAAAAAAAAAAAAAAAAGAAAAATGGACTGGCAAGGCTGGCAAGATGTCTCAAAGGGTAAAGGGGTCTGCTTGTCAAGCCTGAAGTTCCCCAGGACCCACAAGGTAGAAGAATACACCTAACTCCTACAAGTAGTCCTCTGACCTCCATATATTCATGTGTCCACATCCAAAGATAAATAAAGAATTAAAAAAAGAAAAAAAACTTTCAATAACACTTGCCAAATAATAATTAACATGATTATTAAAAAGTAAATGGTAATTAATACATACCTCATGGTACCCATTCCAGATCAGAGGTAAGAGTTGCCAAATTAATTTTCTCATATTCAAAAATTAGTATTTTTGTAATTCCCATATTATCAACAAGTTATTTACTGAATGCCTACTATAGGGTAGATGTTGGGCATACAAAGAACTGAACAAAGTCTGAGACTTCATAAAAAGTCAGGTCTAAGCTCTCAGAAGGCAGAGGCAAGTGGATCTCTGTGAGTTTGAGGCCAATCTGTTCTACAGAGCGAGTTCCAGGATAGGCTCCAAAAGCCACACAGAGAAACCCAGTCTCGAAAAACCAAAAGTCAGTTCTAATGAGGAAGACAGACACACTGACAGAAGGAGAAGGAACTGGTACCAAGAGGAGGTTTTTCTCAGATGCTATCACAGGGAAAGAAAGGTCTTGTGAATATCTGCACAATAGTGACACAGGTAAAGAGAAATCCATGTAGAAAAGCAGAGATTTGGAAGTGACTGGAAATTTTCACTTTCTTTCAGTTTTTTGAGACAGGTCTGCTGTCCTGGAACTATGTAGACCAGGCTGGCCTCAAACTCAGAGATCTGCCTGCCTCTGCCTCCGAGTGCTGCGGTTAAAGGTGTGCGCCACCACACCAGATAAAATTTTCAATTTTCACAAAGGATTCATTGATAAAGAGTTTTACTGTAACAATCAGGAGATGAGGCAGGAGTTACCACACAAGTCTAAGACTACCTTGGACTCAATAGTGAGTTTTAGGCCAACCTGGCCCATAGACTAAGAACTTGTCTTAAAAAAATGTTTTCATTTCCAGCTCTGACTATTTACTTATTTTAATATTTATAGCATTCAAATATACATACCTCCCTGACAAGGTCCTGTTCCAAGTTATGTCGCCCAAGTAACATTCTTCTCTTGAAGCGGCGACATTCCAGCTCTAGATACTGCCTTTGGCGTCGAAGAAGGTTAGCTTCTTCTTCTGCCTGGAAGTGTTGTATGTTCTCCTTCTGCTTGGAAAGCCATTCCTGCTTTTCTTTTTTAGGTGTGCTCTGGTTTTCATTCAGCTCCTGGAAACAAAACCATCAGAAAAATTCAGCTATATAAAAATTAACTATATGAATGTATAATGTAGCATGGTACACTGATCTAGCAGTGTTTTGAGTTTTATTACTGTTATTACTATGCAGCCTGGGCTGGTCTTGAATTTACAATCCTCCTGCTTTAGTCTCCTTGTTGGTAGAATTATGCAGGTATACCTCCCCATGACTAGCTAGGACCAATTTACTTACTTACTTCTCACAACGGAGAGAACTTAATGTAGGCCTGACAATGCCGGGAGCTAGCTACATTCCCAGTCCATCACACGCTAAACTCTAGTTGTGTTTTCTTTCTAGGAAGAAGAGCTCAGTAGACCCGGAAAAGCTAGGCAATATGATTCTATGTACATCATAATACATGAATAGCTTTAGTTTTGCACAGGCTCATTTTCATGTTTCCTGGCTTTAAAGCACAGAATGACTGGTTAAAAAGTAAAACTTTAAAAACCTTTCCAAGAAGAGCCAGAAGCGATTTCAAGTTAAAAACAAAATCATATTTTAATCGGAATAAGGATAAAACATTTAAGCATATTTTTAATCCCTTTGTTTTTCAATATTCTGAAATACATTCATATTGGGCAAAACTGAAAAACAAACAACTAATCATATTACTCAAGGAGATGAACCCTAAGATGCTAATTAATACTGGTAGATTTTTCCTCAGACTCCTAAGTATAGGATTATCATCAGTATACAACACCATCTCTAGATGAAGGAAATGATTCTATTTAGCTCCTAGTCAACTAGAAAACTTAAGTAACTTAGACATTACACTCAATGCCCTCACATAAGCAGATATATACTTTGTGGCCACAAACAAATCTTTATGCTAACTGCCGAGTAGAGAACCATTAAACATAGGAATTTGGTAAAGAAGTACCTCCTTAAGCTGCTCTTTTCGAAGTTTATATTCTCTTTTTTGGGACTCCAAAAAGCTATTCAGTTCTTTCTTCTGTTGAGCCTGAATGTGCTGCTGGAATTTTTTCTCCTCATTGGCCATCACTTTAGCCTATATAGAATGTTTTTAAAAAATGAATCAAATCAGTTAAGTAGAAAAGTTTAAAGCATCAGTTTACTATCTGTCACCAAGGATACTTAGTAGTGGTAGAAGAGGAGGAGGACTAACAGAAGCATCAAAACGTAAAGGACCAAACAACCTAACCAGTTCATTCTTTTCAGTCTAATTTCAGAGATCATTTGTTTTGTTTGTACAATTTATTTTTTTAAATATATTTACAGAACCAAAATGTTTTCCTCATTTTATTGAATAAGAACATACATTCTGCAGTGCAGTAGTGGCGCACACCTTTAATCCCAGCACTTGGGAGGCAGAAGCAAGCAGATCTCTGAGTTCCAGGCCTGCCTGGTCTACACAGAGTGAATTCCAGGACAGCCAAGGCTCTTATACAGAGAAACCCTGTCTCCAAAACCAAAACCAAATACCCCAAAACAAACAAACAAACAAAAAAACCCATACATTCCCTTCAATAAATAAAAACCAAATACAGCCGGGCGGTGGTGGCGCACGCCTTTAATCCCAGCACTCAGGAGGCAGAGCCAGGCGGATCTCTGTGAGTTCGAGGCCAGCCTGGACTACCGAGTGAGTTCCAGGAAAGGCGCAAAGCTACACAGAGAAACCCTGTCTCGAAAAACCAAAAAAAAAAAAAAAAAAACCAAAAAAAACCAAAAACAAAAAAAACCAAATACATATTTATCTTCAAACATAAACTAATAATTAAAAAAAATTTTTAATTATGCGTGCATTTGTCAGTGTATAGGTATGTGGAGATGCCTGTTGAGGCCAGAGGAATCAGCTCCCCCTGGTGCTGGAGTTACAGGTGTTATGAACCACCTGATGTGGGTGCCGGAAATTGAACTTAGGATCCCTGGAGTATGTGCTCTTAACTGCTTAGCCATCTGCCCAGTCCTATAAATCAAGCTTTTTTTTTTTTAAAACCTGAGTTAATGTATATATTAAATAATGAGATACATTCATCTTCAAATTAGATCCTTACCTGTAACTCATACTAAAATGAATGCTAAATATTACATATGTATCACATATAATCTGGGTGGAGTGTGTGCTGTTTTGAGTCTACATATGTGAGTGTACATAAGTGGAGGCCAGAGGTTGATTCTGGGTGTCTTCCATATTTTCTGAGATTCTCACTGACCAAAGAGCTCATCAATTTAGCTAGATTAGCTGTAACATTTTGCTGCAAAGCCACTGTTTTCTAGGATGTACCTTTTTAAGCTTTTTTGTTGTTGTTGTTGTTCTTGCAGTGCTAAGATAGGATAAAATATTGAGCCTTGTACATGCTGGGGAAGCACCCAATCACCTGCTTTGATCTCTACCTCCAGATCCTTTTGTAAAAATATTGAGTCTTACTGTGTGATTCAGGTTATCTGTAAACTTGCTATGTGTGTAGCATGCCTCCATCTCCCAAGACCTCAAACTCACAGATATGCACCAGCCTCCACCTCCCAAGACCTCAAACTCAGATATGCACCTGCCTCCACCTCCCAAGACCTCAAACTCACAGAGATCCACCTGCCTCCACCTCCCAAGACCTCAAACTCACAGAGATCCACCTGCCTCCACCTCCCAAGACCTCAAACTCACAGAGATATACACCTGCCTCCAACTCCCAAGACCTCAAACTCACAGAGATCCACCTGCCTCCACCTCCCAAGTGCTGAGATTAAAGGCATAAACTACCACATGTAACCTGCACAATTATTTATTTGTCTGTTTATTTATTTAAATATTTTTGAGACAGGGTTTCTCTGTGTAGCCCTGGCTGTCCTGGAACTCACATTGTAGACCAACCTGGCTTTGAACTTACACAGAGATCCATCTGCCTCTGCCTCCCAACTGCTGGGATTAAAGGTATGTGCCACCACAACCTGACCAATTTGTTTCCGGGTTTTTTTTTGCTTGTTTGTTTGTTTGTTTTTGGTTTTGCACCTTTCCTGAATCTCGCTCTGTAGACCAGGCTGGCCTCAAACTCACAGAAATCCTTCTGCCTCTGCCTCCCGAGTGCTGGGATTAAAGGTGTGCGCCACTTGTTTTTGATTCTTAAATAGAAAGCTTTATACAAGTTACCTAAATGCTTCTCTTTCCTGGATCAATTTCCTTAGTTCCTAGGGCTAGACTTTAAATATCAAAACACTAATCTAGATAATTCAGAGATGGACACAGTCTAAAAGGAATAAATAATATTAGCCACCTCTTTTTCCATAGCAGCTTGATGTTTCTTGATAAGTTTCTCCATTTCTGCAGCAAAATTGTTACGCTGAGTTTCAAGATCTTTGTCTAATCTGAGACGGTGTTCATCCATCTCCGCCTTTAGTTTATTTTCCAGAGTCATCAGCTGCTTTTGATGCTGCCGCCTCATCCGCTTGTAACCAGACATCTGTTCTCGAAGTTCAGAGTCCTGCTCATGCTCTTGCATCTGCCTTGTAACCTAGACACAAAATTGAGAAGAAAAAGACAAGAAAGTCAAACATTTTTCTTTCACAGCTTTAGAAAGCTGGGCATGGTGGCACAGGCCTGTAACCCTAGCACTTGCTTGGCTGAGAAAAGAAATCACCAAGAGCTCAAGTCCAGACTGGTAGTACCATATATAATGAGTCTAAGGCCAAGCCAAGTCTTTTATGTCACAAGACCCTGTCTCTACTAAACAAAATAATAATGATAAAGCATTCAGAACATTACTATTTCTCGAGGAGGTAGTTAACCTAAGAAATTCCATTACAGTTTACAATTAAAATTCTAGCAGATTTTTTTTTTTAAATTTATCTTCATGTTTGTGTACAACATACGGTTGTGAGCTGTCCCATATGGGTGCTGGGAACAGAACTCAGATCCTCTGGAAGAGCAGCCAGTATTCTTAACCACTGAGACATCTCTCCAACCCCCTCCTCTAGCATTTCTTTTAAAGAAATAGACAGGCTTGAGAGATGGCTCAGAGGTTGAGAGTACTGTTTACTCTTCCAGAGGACCTGAGTTCAATTCCTAGCACCCACACAACAGCTCACAACTGTCTTTAATTTTTTTTTTTTTTTTTTTTTTTTTGGTTTTTCGAGACAGGGTTTCTCTGTGTAGCTTTGCACCTTTCCTGGACAACTGTCTTTAAATCCAGGGGATCTGACACCAGGAAAAAGAAAAAAAAAAAAAAAGAAAGAAAAAAGAAAAAGGGCCGGGCAGTGGTGGCACATGCCTTTAATCCCAACACTCGGGAGGCAGAGCCAGGCGGATCTCTGTGAGTTCGAGGCCAGCCTGGTCTACAGAGTGAGATCCAGGATAGGCACCAAAACTACACAGACAAACCCTGTCTCAAAAAACCAACCACCCCCCAAAAAAAGAAGAAAAAAAGAAAAGAAATAGACAAGCTGATTCTAAAATTTATACTAGTCAAGACAGCATAAGGCTAAGCTAAGCAGATCAAGAAACAAAATGAGCAGGGCTTAGAGGCACATGGCTTTAATTCCAGCACTCAGGAGGTAGAGGCAGGTGAAGCTCTGTGAGTTCTAAGACAGCCAGGGCTACACAAAGAAACTGAAAAACTGAGAAACTCATTCTCATTCTCTCTCTCTCTCTCTCTCTCTCTCTCTCTCTCTCTCTCTCTCTCTCTCTCTCACACACACACACACACACACACACACACACACACACACACATTAAATAGAAAGCTTTATACAAGTTACATAAATACTTCTTTTTCCTGGATCAATTTCCTGTTCCTAGGGCTAGAAACTTTAAACATCAAAATGCTAATCTAGATAATTCAGAGATGGACACACACACACAAACTCAAAACAAAACAAAAAACAAAAACCCAAAGAGTTGGGAGTGATGGCACACACCTATGACCTCAGCACTTGGGAGGCAGACGCAGGTGGATCTCTGAGTTAAGAGGCCAGCCTGGACAACAGAGAGAGTTCCAGCATAGCCAAGGCTACACAGAGAAATTCTGTCTTGAAAAACTGAAAGGAAAAAAAAAAAAAGAAAGAAAAGAGAAAATAGCAAAACTTAGAAACACCTATACACAAAGGTATATGCCTATAGCCTCAACTACTTGAAAAAAATCAGAAATGGAAAATCACTTATACTAAAGAGTTCAAGCCTAGCCTGGGCAAGAGACTGAATCATCATCTGAACAACTAACCAACAACAAAAAACAAAGCAGGGAGACATGAACTAGCTGGAACTAGAACAATGATTGTGAGGTGTCATGAGGCTACTGGGAATTGAATCCTGGTCCTCTGGAAGAGCAGCCTTTTAAATGTTGAGCCATCTCTACAGCTCCATGAAAAGCGGTTTTTAACAAACTATAAAAACAATTGGTTCTGAACACAGAATTAAAAAAAAAAATCCTGACCCTCTTTATCATCATTTCACATAAAAAAAAAAAAAAAATGGGAGGAAAAGGGATGCTGAGTAACAAGGGAAGTTGAATTAAATTCCAGAAAGCATGTAAAAAGAGCCTGGCATGGTGATGTGTTCCTATACTCTGAGTACTAAAGAGGCAGGGGCAGGTGAATCCCTGAAGCTTATTAGCTCTGCAGTCTGGTTAAGACTTATTTTAGTCAAAAATAATCTAGTTTATGTGTGTGAGTGAGTGCTCTGCCCGCATGCGTGTCTATGCACATGACTCAGTGTTCCCGAGAGGCCAGGAGGGGTGCTCTGTCCTACAGAACTTAAGCGTCAACTTTCCAATCTCTATTTTAACTTTTTACATTTATGTGGGTGGGGAGGGGGTATGTGTGTGTTAGTGTAGCTGTTCAAGGACACCAGAGGTGTGAGCGAGAGTTAGTCAGTTGGTCTTCTGCAAGGTCAGTACACATGTCAACCACTGTTAACTTTTCTACACCCATTCTACCTTTAAATAGACAAATATTTCTTGGGTCAGTCAAAAAAACACTGACCATAAAGAAAAGATACATATATATATAAAATCTTAAAGTTGAAATAAAAATTTTCACATTGACTTGTTTTGGGTGTGTATATAGAGAGTACATGTCACAGCATGTTTGTGGAGGGTAGAAAGCAACCCTTCCACCATGTGGGTTCCAGGATCAAACTCAAGTTGTCAAGCTTGACAGCAAGCTCTTTTACCAATGCACGAACATAAAGAGAACTTTCTGAGTTGACAGAAATTTGACAGCTTATTTTGTACAAGGATTAACATAGTTAAGGCATGTATAATTATAAAAATTTCGAACTGAGTATGTAAAATCTGTGTAATTTACTGTACAAAGAAAGTAGATTAAATTATTGTACAAAGTACTTATAATGAATGAGTATAGCTATATTTATTTGTGAAAAAAACTACACACATTCAAGATAATCTACTTGAAATAAATGGAATAACTTTAAGAATATAAATATTTTCTAGGTTTTAACTTTTTCAAGATTTCATTTATTATTTTATGTCTATGGCTGTTTGTCTCCATGTATATCTGTACAGCATACCTGGTGCCTGTGGAAACAAGAACAGGGTGTTGGATCCCCTAGAACTTGAATTACAGACGGTTGTGGGTGCTGGGAATTGAACACAGGTCCTTGGGAAGAGCAGGCAGTGCTTTTAACTGCTGAGCAATTTCCCCAAACCCTTCAGGTTTTTATTGAACTTATAATCTAAAAGTATTAACTAATTCAAGGAAGCCAAACCTTGAGAAATAAGAACCTGACATCTAATGTGTGAGGTCATGGAGAGGTTTTCCCTTGGGCTTGAGCCTTCTCTATATATATCTACCATCACAGTCATGAAAAACTACAATGTTGTCATTGTCTCTATAGAAAGTGTATTTACATCTTACATAGTAGGAAGATTTATAGTGGAAAATTATGTCCTTTATATGTCTCTGTACATGTGTGCATATATACAGGCCAGAAGGCAAGGTCATGTGTCTTAATGGCTATGCACCTAATCTTTCAAAAATAAATTTTAATGTTTTATTACATTTATTTATTAGGTGTGTGGGAGGCACGCCATGGTGTTTTTATTGAGGTCAGAGGACAACTTGCAGGAGTTAATCCTCTCATTCCATTATGTGGGTACTAGTAACAGAATTCAGATTGTCAGGCTTGAAGGCAATTATCTTTCCCACTGGGCTATACAGCTGGCCCACCTTACTTTTTTTGAGACACAGTCTCTCACTGAACTTGGAGCTTTTCTGATTCTGTAGACCAGGTTAGCCTCGAACTCACAGATTCGCCTGCCTCTGTCTCCTAAGTGCTGGGATTAAAGGAGTGTGCCAGCATCACTCAGCCAAACTCGGGTTCTTATGCTTGTGTTGCAAATTCTTTATTAACTGAGTCTTCTTCCTAGACTCACAAACACTGTGGTTTTGTTGTTGTTGTTGTTTGAGACAGGGTTCCTCTGTGTAGCTTTGGCGCCTGTCCGGGAACTCACTCTGTAGCCCAGGCTGGCCTTGAACTCACAGAGATCCGCCTACTTCTGCCTCTCAAGTGCTGAGATTAAAGGTGTGCCACCACCACCACCCGGCAACACTGTGTTCTTGACTGTGTATCATATAGTTTCATGGCCATACAGCACTGTGAAGTTGGTAAACCAGACAACTCTGAAACTCTTATTTTGGTGTATGGTGTTGGGGATAAAATTTAAGCGTTTGGAGTAAATGACTTAAGTACTCTACTACTTAGGTGAATTGTCAATCCTTGGGGTTTTATTTGTTTGTTTTTGTTTTCTGACAGGGTCTCAACTATGCAGCTCACACTGGCCTTGGACTCAAGATCCTTCTCTATCTTTTCAGTGCTAAAGTTACAGGCATGTGCTACTATACTTGGCTCATGCTATATATTCTAGTAACACAACCATGACATCTTAACGCACTTTCCTTTAAATTAAGAATCTTTTATCTACTGGGTCTCACTGTGCAGTCGTGGCTGTGTTAGAACTTTGTATATTTATCACACTTGTCTTAAAGTCACAGAGATCCACTTGCTGGAATTAAAGGCATACACTACAATTGGCTACTTTCAAAATCTTTTACAATTGTATATATTTTTTTTTGTTTTTTTTGGTTTTTTGAGACAGGGTTTCTCTGTGTAGCTTTGCGCCTTTCCTGGAACTCACTTGGTAGCCCAGGCTGGCCTCGAACTCACAGAGATCCGCCTGGCTCTGCCTCCCGAGTGCTGGGATTAAAGGCGTGCGCCACCACTGCCCGGTGCAATTGTATATATTTTTTAACAGTGGGGAATCTTCAGAGGAAGAGTGAGAATATCAAGGCAAGCATGCTTATGACTTCAGCCAATATCCAAAGAATCAGAAAAGGAAAATGGAAATATTACACTTTTTTAGTTAGAACTCAAAAGAAGTGGAAAGGCTTAGCAGTGAAGATCTGCAAGCATGGCCGAAACAGGGTTTTAAATGTCCCATAATATGTCTGTAATAGAAAAATAATCCATGTTGTTTTTTGGGAAATGGAAATGACATTTAGAGCATATTAATACAATCAACTGCAATTTTCTAATTTTCAAACAGTTCCCTCTGACTGGCTACCCTAACCATATAGCTTTCTCTTATTGTTAATTCTTATCTTTCTTGATCTTTTTTTGGGGGGCGATTCGAGACAGGGTTTCTCCATGTGTAGCCTTGGCCATCCTAGAATCCAAGATATCTACCTGCCTGTGCCTTCCCAGTGCTGGGATTAATGGTGTGTGCCACATCGCCAGGCATTTCTTTCATCTCTCTTTTTGAGACAGGATCTCATTATGTAACTTTGGCTGGCTTGCAATTCTTTATGTAGACCAGGCTTGCCTTGAACTCAGAGATACACCTGCCTCTGCCTCGTGGGTGTTGAGATTAAGTTTGTGTTAACACACTTGAAATGTTAATTTTATGTGGCAATACACTGATTCTCTTCTCCTGTTCCTAAAACCTAACAACTTTAAATGCTCAAACTCTGTCACAAAACTTTTTTTTCTTGAGACAGGGTTTCTCTGTGTAGCTTTGGTGCCTATCTTGGATCTCGCTCTGAAGACCAGGCACAAAAACTTCTTTTGTATCACTAATCAAAACTAATTTGAGGCACTGGAGAGATGGCTCAGAGGCTAAGAGCACTGGCTGCTCTTCCAGAGGTCCTGAGTTCAGTTCAGTGAGCCGTATGTGGCTCACAACCATCTATAATGGGATCTGGTGCCCTCTTCTGGCGTGCAGGCATACACGCAGACAGCACACCGCATACATAATAAATAAATAAATAAATAAATAAATTTTAAAAAATGAAATTGAAGCCAAGCATGGTGGCATACTCCTTTAGTTCCAGTCTTCAGCAAGCAGAGGCAGGTGGACATCAGTGAGTTATGTGAGCTCAGCCTGGCCTACAAAGTAAGATGCTGTTTCAAACTAACAAACCAACAAAAATTACTATGT
Organism: Peromyscus californicus insignis; assembly: GCF_007827085.1. Classification (NCBI taxonomy): domain Eukaryota; kingdom Metazoa; phylum Chordata; class Mammalia; order Rodentia; family Cricetidae; genus Peromyscus; species Peromyscus californicus. Next base: position 45,439,045 of record NW_026294551.1, on the reverse strand, counting down.
GAATATATATCTCAAAGACATTACTAGTTTAATATTAGAGTGCTTTCTTCTAACAGGAAAACTAAATGTTGAATGTTTTGCAAAATAAATCCCAAACACAGAAACAAGAGAGTTAAATATATTTGAGTTCATACTAACAACATAACAAAGAGAGTGCTTTTTGGCAGGGGAATACATACCAGTGATGCTGTTCTTATAGTTGCAAAGTGTTCTCTATTACGATAATGTGATTTGTGACGAGACACTTGAGGTGGAGACTGTGGATCTGATGCTCTTGTTCTAGGATCTCCTTCTTCTCTGTAATTTTCCTCCTCCTTAAAAGAGAAAGAGAGAGAGACAGAAACTATTTTGTAAGGTGAACCATTTTTTGAGGTTTCAAGGAAAAGAATAAAGGCAATTTTAATCAATAATCTTAAAGAAACACAATTTTACAAAGCAGAAATAGGAACTTGAAATATTATTGTTATTTTCAACACAAGTAGAGTTAGCTGAAATTATTTCCAGAGTGCGTGAAAAAATACAGATTCAACATATGAAATATACAGTTTTATATTCCATATATTATATGCAAACCAAAAAGCTTGAGCTGGAGAGATTGCTCAGTGGTAAATAGCATGCACTTCCTGCACAGGACCCAAGCTTCATCCCAGCACACACATCAGGTGGTTTACAAGCACCTCTGACTCCAGCTTCAGCGGACCTGACACCTCTGCCTTCCGGGGGCAACCGTACTCATTTGCATGTAACCCCCACATACACAAATATTTTAAAATAAAACCGAAAAGCTTTAATGTAAATTAAAAAAACAAAACAATACAACATGTAATGAATGTTTCAAATAATGGTAACTAAAAAATTAATCTTGAGTTTTATAAGCGATGCAGTACGACACTATTTTGTTGTGTTTTGTTTGGTTATAGGTAGGTGAAACTATGATAAACTTAAGATTATAATAATATTTCTAAATAATAGAGGGCTGGGCGGTGGTGGCACACACCTTTAATCTCAGCACTAGGGAGGCAGAGGTAGGAGGATCTCTATGAGTTCAAGACCAGCCTGGTCTACAGAGCTAGTTCTAGGACAGCCAAGGCTACACAAAGAAAGTCTGTCTTGACAAACCAAAAATAAATAGGTAGATAGACAGAGAACACTAGAAAGGATGTAAAAATTAAAGAAAACCGCTGGAGGGTGGTGGCGCACGCCTTTAATCCCAGCACTCGGCCAGAGGCAGGCAGATCTCTGTGAGTTTGAGGCCAGCCTGGGCTACAGAGCGAGTTCCAGGACAGGCTCCAAAGCTACACAGAGAAAGCCTGTCTCAAAAAACCAAAACAAAAAAACAAAAACAAACACAAAAAAAACCCCCAAAAAAACAAAAAACAAAAAAATTAAAGAAAACCACTCTTGCTGTTACTGGGTGTGGGGGCTGCTGCCTGTGGCTGAGACAACACTGCCATGAATGTAAACCCAACCTTGGCTAGACTACGACCAGGTCTCAAAAGAAAATGAAAATTATGTGGAATTTTTATAATAATAATGATGTTACCATAATAAGTGCTATGTATATGTTAAAATATATTAAGGTTGGGCATACACTTTTAATCCCAGCATTTGGGAGGCAGATCCTTTCTTTTTTTCTTTTTTAAAGATTCATTTATTTATGCATATGAATGCTTTATTTGCATGTATGCCTGCATGACAAAAGAGGGCATCAGATAGAACAAGGCCTTCAGGTCCCATTATAAATGGTTGTGAGCCGGGCGGTGGTGGCGCACGCCTTTAATCCCAGCACTCAGGGAGGCAGAGCCAGGCGGATCTCTGTGAGTTCGAGGCCAGCCTGGACTACCAAGTGAGTTCCAGGAAAGGCGCAAAGCTACACAGAGAAACCCTGTCTCGAAAAACCAAAAAAAAAAAAAAAAAAAAAAAAACAAATAAATGGTTGTGAGCCACCATGTTGGTGCTGGAAATTGAACTCAAGACCTCTGGCAGAACAGACAGTGCTCTTAACCACTGAGCCATCTCTTCTGCCCCAGGCAAATTTCTTTTGAGTTCCAGGTCAGCCAAAGCCACATACCAAGACCTTGTCTTTAAAAAAGTTAACAATTTTCCTCTTTAGCCATTTTATAATTGGCACCAATTACATTTTCAATGCTATAAATCTATCAACAGGGCAGTTACACAAATAAACCCTGTCTCAGGGGAATAAAAAAAAGGGGGGGTTGGGGGGAGATACTACAAAAGTTGCTCCTGACTCATTATTTATAATCAACTTTCTCATTTTCTAATAGCAACTATTCATAAATTTCAAATACATATTTTTGCTCTTTACAAATATTCTAATAATAGATTATGTAGTGTATCTATATTTTTATTTTTCCTAAAATAGTTTCACATCTTTTTGTATTTCAAAACAGTAATTTCCCAGCCAGACAGTTGGTGGCACATGCTTTTAATCCCAGCACTCGGGAGGCAGAGGCAGGCGGATCTCTGTGAGTTCAAGGCCAGCCTGGCCTACAGAGTGAGTTCCAGGAAAGGCGCAAAGCTACACAGAGAAATCTGGTCTCAAGAAAAAAACAAACAAAAACAAAAAAAACAATGTGTTTTTCAAAACAGTAATTTCCCATATTCAGGTGTCAGATTAATACTTTAAACCATTGCTATGGAAAACAAAAATGATCTAAAGTTTGTTTTTTTTGGGGCATGGGATGGGGGTGTTGTCCTCTATGTAACCCTGACACTCAGAGATTTTGTGTACACATGCATGCGCGCGCGCGCGCGCGCGCGCGCGCGCGCGCGCACACACACACACACATATATATATCTGTATATTTTGAATGCAGATGTCCATGGAGTCCGGAAGAGGGTATTATATCCTTTGGACCTGGAATTATACACAGCTATGATACAGTTGCTTGTTGTGGATGTTGAGAAACAAACTCAGGTCCTCTGGAAAAGCAACAAATGATCTAAACCACTGAGCCAGCTCTCCAGCACAAACTGTTGTTTTCTTTTTTCCTTTTTCTAGGGGGAGTGGTGGTGGGTGGTGGTGGTGGCACACAGGGTCATATGCAGCCCAGGCTGGCCTCAAATTTACTATGTAGCTGAGGTAGCCCTTGAATTCCTGATCCTTATAAAGTGCGAGATTCAGGTGTGTGCCACCACACCCAGATTCCAAACTTCTTAAACTTCAAGGAAAATCTCTTGAATTAATCAGTCTAAGAAAATGATGGGTCAAAGTTGAGGGTTTGGCTTTCCCCCCATAGAAATGCAAATACTCACGGGTTTTAAGTGGATGACAGAACTGTTAGACATTACTGTATGGTCTCCCTCCATCATGTCTAGCTCACTCTTGTCATCCGAGGCGTCTGGAAGACTGTTAACACTGCTGCTTTGACTGCTGGCACTGATAGACATACTGGGAATAGACTGATTACTTCCAACACTATTCACTGTTCCTGTCCGGCCAACACCATGATCTTGCTCCTAAAGGAAAAGAGCATTAAACTAAAATATCTAAGTCTTTTTTCAATTATCGATTAAAGGAGAAGAGAAGCCTGATGAACACAAAGAGGTTTCTTTAGTAAAAGACTTCTCATATTCAATAAAAGACTTCTTGTATCCTTTACTACACAACATTAAACGGTTGAATAGAAAGTATATAATAACAAGATTTTTTTTTTTTTTTTGGAGCAAGGACCAAACCCAGGGCACAAGCGCTCTACCACTGAGCTAAATCCCAAACCCCTATAATAATAAGATTAAAGGATTTCAGAGAATCAATGATAATAGCACAGTATATTGGAACCAGTGACATAAAAAAAAGTATGTTTAGCTGGACAATTAGTATAAGAAATCAATAAATCAAACTAAAAATTTGTGTTATTTTTGGGAATTATACCTCCTCTTCTTCCTGTGCTTCTACCGCTGGTCCATTATGTGCCTCCTGGAAAAGGAGTTTCTTCATCTTTCTATACTGCAGATTGTCCAGCTCTCTTACTGCATCCTTTGTCCTTTGAATAAGATCTATTAACACTGTGTCCGGGCGCTCTCGAAGAACAAACATGTGCTGGAAGGGAAGAAAATAAAAATAGATTACTTTTTTTCCTAATTAGTTCAAATATATTCAAATATTATTACACTATGATACACAATTCATACAATCTATAGCTATCTGATTCTTTTACATCAAAGACTTTTGATACTTAGGAAGAAGTAATTTCCACATTCAACTTCTGCTTACATATTAAATACTCTTGAATAATTCCTCACCATGATATATTTAGTTGGCCAATGAAAATACAGTTGACAGCTGGGTGGTGGTGGCATATGCCTTTAATCCCAGCACTTGGGAGGCAGAGACAGGAGGATCTCTGTGAGTTCGAGGCCAGCCTGGACTACAGAGTGAGTGCCAGGACAGGCTCCAAAGCTACACAGAGAAACCCTGTCTCAGGAAAAGAAAAAGAGAAAAAAAAAGTTGAAATTATCAAAGCGTATAAAATCTAAGAAAATTCACTACTGATTATAAGCTATGCTTGCTTTAAGTAACCGGAAGTGAATGAAGTAATCAGAACTTAAGACACTATGGATTTCTTTTTCTTGAGACAAGATTTCACTGTGACAGTCACAGTTTTGCTTTGAACTAGTGATCCTCCTAGTGCTGAAATACAGGCATAAACAGCCATGACCAGACTATTATAATATGTTGCTAGTATGAGTGTTCAAATGGTCAGGCTTCCATTTCTGAGACTATAGGTGAGCTTACTCCCTGGAACTACAAAAGCAGTATGGAAAATTTTTTACTGTTTTACTATATAATGTGATTGCAAACAATATTATCAAATGTATGTATGTATATTTGTTGTAGTTTAATTTAGCTGACATTTGTGAGTGAAAAAAATTTACCTGTTTTGAAATTCTAAAACGTTAATATAAAAATAGTTCATATAAATCTTGTGGAAACAACTTCTAGCTAGAGTCAAATTCTCATTACTGTCTAGTCAAGATGATTGATTCATTGATTCATTCGTTTATTTATTTATTTATGGTTCTGAGACAGGATTTCTCTGTGTAACCCTGGGTGTCTTGGAACTCACTCTGTAGACCAGATTGCCCTCGAACTCAGAGATCCATCTGCATCTGCCTACTGAGTGCTGGGATTAAAGGCATGCACCATCACTGCCTGGTGATGTTTTTTGTTTTTATTTTATTTGTATGAGTATTTTGTCTAAGTGCGTTTTGTGCAGCATGTGAAATACCCTCAAAGGCCAGAAGAGAGCATCATATGCTCTAGGACTGAAAGTGCAAACAGTTGTGGGTGCCGGGAATCAACACTGGGTCCTCTAGAAGGGCAGCCAATGCTCTTAACCACTGAGCCATCTCTTCAGATCCTAATCAAGATATTTTAAGAAAGCTGTGGATGTAGTTCAGTTGGTAGTATTTGCCTAAGATTCACGAAGTCTTGAATTAAATCCCAGTACCATATACATAACCATGGAGAACATAGTACTTGGGATGTAAGGCAGGAGGATCAGTACTTTTGAGATCATTCTCAATTACACAGCAAAAGTACAAGGCCAGTCTAGGATACATGAGATCCCCTCTCAAAAAAGATGCTTTAAGAACCACATTAAGACAAATATGATGATTCATACTTTTAACCCCTAGGGAGGTAGACAGAAGGATCTTTAAGAGTTCAAGGCTAGCCTGGTCTATATATTGAGTTCCAGGCCAGTCAAGGCATAATGAGACCCTGAGTCCAAAAAAAAGGGGGGGGGGGCAAGGGGCTGGAAAGATGGCTTAGAGGTTAAGAGCACTGGCTGTTCTTCCAGAGGTCCTGGGTTCAATTCCCAGCAACCACATGGTGGCTAACAACCATCTATAATGAGATCTGATGCCCTCTTCTGGTATACAGGCAAACATGCAGACAGAACATTATATACATAATAAAATGTTAAGAAAAATAAAATAAAAAAACAACCTTCCTGCAAAAAAAGGGGCAAACCCACTAAAATCAGTAAACTATTATACTATTATCAGTATTAATTAAATGATCAACACTCAAAACTTTTTTGAGAAAGGCCAGTTAAACTGAAGAGAATCTATATTTTAAAATATAATATTGTAAATGAAATTTTTTGTGAGAAAGGAGTTGCATGAGCATGTGTATTCCTATCTATGTGGAGGTCAGAAGAATCAATTCTCTCCTTCTATAATATGGGTTCCAGAGATAGAACCCAGGTCTTCAGTCTTGGTGGCAAGTGCCTTTACCCACTAGGTCATCTTGGCAATCTAAAACTACACACTTTTTATACTATTTCATTGCTAAATGAGTCAAGAGTTCAGATGCCAGCATTCACAACAAGGCGAAGTGTTTACAAATGGAGGGGGACCAGGAGGGCTTGCGATCTTCCAGCCTAGCTGAGATCCTGCCTCAGAAGAGAAGTCTTCTCTCTCTCTCTCTCTCTCTCTCTCTCTCTCTCTCTCTCTCTCTCTCTCTCTCTCCCTCCCTCCCTCCCTCCCTCCCTCCCTCGCTCCCTCCCTTTCCCTCTCTCTCTCCTACAATACACTCTTTAAAAATCTTTAAAACAAAATACAGTATCTAAGGTAAGTCACCAGGGCCAGGGGCGTGGCTCAATTGGGAAAATGCCTACCTACTATTTTCAAAGTCCCGAGTCCAATACTCAGAATCAAGAAATAATGATATAAACATATTAGTATTTTTAGCTGAGTGGGTGGTTCATGCTAGCACTTAAGGAGGCAGAGGCAGGGGAATCTCTGCGAATTCAAGACCTGGTTTATATAGTAATCTCCAGAACATTCATAGCTACAGAGTTGAGACACTATCTCAAAAAAACAACAATTAGTATTTCAATAGGCTGGGGAAATAGCTAACTGATAACAGTACATGTAGTCCTATTTGATTGAGTACCAGTACTGGAAAAAAACAACCCAAAACAACAACAACAACTTTTAAATTATTATTTTAGAACTACAAAGCCTTTATTACATGTGTTTATTATTTATAAAGGGGGTAACACAACACAAACATGTATGCTGAAATCAGTTCTCTCCTCTCACCATGTGGATTTCAGGGATTCAATGCAGGTTGTTAGCTTTGGAAACAAGTGCCCTTACTGAGCTATGTCACTGGCCCCAAATGTAGTATTTTAGTAAAAACTAATATAGTTAATCCTGACTGAGTAAAAAAAAAAAAAAAAAAAAAAAAAAAAAAAAAAAAAAAAGCGTTTTAAAATCATTTCTTAAGGGTTAAAACAAAGTTTTACAGACTGACCTTTAAAAGTTCCTCTGAAGTAGGGCGATCTTGAGGGATTTTCTGGAGGCAAGAATCTACAAAGTTGCGAAAATAATCAGACCTATTGTAAAGAAAGTATCAAGTGAACATATTGCTATTTCCTTTAAAAACACATTCAAAAAGGCATAAGCCTACTCACAGGAGGAAGAATGGAAATAATAATATAATTTCATCTATTCAAAGATATCTAAAGCAACCAATGACTCTTTTAACATTTTTCAAAAATAGATTTGCACAGATCATTTAAAAATCTTAGGCTAGGGATATAGTGTCATGATAGAGTATATACTTGGCTAGAAAAAAAATCTTGTTCCCACATATTTACCTATCAGAAACCATTCGATATTGAGTCAAAAGGAAGAAAGCTGTCCAGAAGTTTTCCCCATTCAAACACACTTTCCCACATTCCTTCCCCTTTCAGTATTGTCTTATTTGTGCTTTGGATTGTTTTCTATAGGACCTGTTTTAGAACATAACTCTTACTCCCTCTGGAGAAGAGCATTTGTTCTGTTTTTCAAGACAGGCCTTCTCTGTGTAGTCACTCTGCAGACCAGGGAAGAAGAGCATTTTTAAAACACCTGAGCAGTTGCTGCCCCTGACCAAAAGGATAAGATTTCCATTAAATCTAGAAAACCAATAAAGATATATTTTTAAAATATTAAAAGCCTGTAATGTGTTATGGGAGCTGAGTGATCACTCAATAAATAATTACTCCATCAATGTTTATCTCTAATATTAAAAGAGTAACACATTTTTTGTTGCTGTTGTTTTGTTGTTTGTTTTTTGAGATAGAGTTTCACACTACAGCCCAGGCTGGCTTTGAACTTGGAGCAATCCTCCTGCCTCATCCTCCTAAAGGCTAAGATCATAGAAAATGAGACTTGCTTTTCATTGCACAAGTGGTCATAAGTAAGAGTTTACCATACCTCTCAGAAGAGACCTCAGGCATTGGGCTTTTATATAATGTTGGAACTGTTAGAGACTATGGGAACTTTCAGAGATGAAATAATGTATTTTGTATTATGAAATGAACGTGCAAGTTTAGGGGAAAGAAGTGTAATGCTGACAAGGGGTGGAATAGTAGTCATTAATCCTATCAACTGGACAGAATTTAGAATCACCACGGGAACACACCTCTGAGGGTGTTCTATGAGGGTGCTTCCAGAAAGGTTCAACTGCAGAAGACTCACTCTGAATGCAGGTGGCACCATGCCATGGAATGGAGCTCCAGACTGAATAAATGTGTCAAAGTAAGTGGAGCTCCACCATCCATCTCTTTCTAATTCCTCACTGAGGACACAATGTATCAAGCTCCTACCATCAATGCCTTCCCGTCACAATGGACTATATCCTCTAACTGTGATCCCAAATAAACTCTTCCTTCTCTAAGTTGCCTTGTCAGGTAAATTGTTACAGAAATGAGAAAAGTAACTAATATACAATTTTTTTCAACTCATAACAATTCTAGTCTAAGCTTGTTAATAATCTCTTCTCCACATACTACTTTACATGAAGTTTTATCCAATTAAAGACTACACACCAGAAGAAAAACCAGAGCAATGAGAATAACATAATTAGAGCATTTCCAAGGTTTTAAATAACCTAACAATTTTGAAAGAATCAAACCATTTTACCTATGTCTTATACAATATAAATGATAATCTATTCTTCATACAATTATCACAACAGGTTATAACAATCTGTGCATTTTAGTTATAAAAATTAATGCTTAAAAATACTATTAAAGTATTACGGTTATCTGTGCTCCTAAAATTTAATGGAAAAGTAAACCTACTTTCTTTTCAGGTAGTACATTTATTTACGTAAAATTAAGTCATCTTGATAATGATTTATATTTTATCAATATTTACAAAATTTTCAAAATGTTAATCAATATCTTGTGGGAATACTCACCATTCATTAGACTGTAGTGTAGGGGATTCATTTTGGGCTATGTGATATAAGGCACTCATTGCATTCATATTAAATAAAGGAGGCTTCCTCTCCGCTATAAAAGAGAGGAAACCTTTCTGTTAAAATGTGAATATATAAAAATACTAAAATGTTAATCAAGTTTTTAAAGAAGATATTTTCAAAACAACTTTAAGCTTAATAAAAAATTGTTGTAGAAAAACCTTTTTGTTTTGGTTTTTTGAGACAGGGTTTCTGCGTAACCCCAGCTGTCCTGGAACTCGCTTTGTAGACCAAGTTGGTCTTGAACTCACAGGGAAGCGCCTCACTGTGCTCCCCGAGTGTTGGGATTATAGGTGTGTACTATGATACTTGGCTACAAAGAACCCTTTAAAAATATTTATATATTTATTTTATGTATGAGAGTGACCTGTTTTCACGAACATCATGAGAATCAGATCCCATTACAGATGGTTGTGAGCCATCGGTGTGGTTGAACTCAGGACCTCTGGAAGAGCAGCCAGTTAGTTCCCTTAACAGCTGTGCCATTTTTTTCAGCCCCTACAAAGAATTTTTTTTTTTTTTTTTTTTTTTTTGGTTTTTTTGAGACAGGGTTTCTCTGTCAAACAGTTCTGGCTGTCCTAGAACTCACAGAGATCCTTCTGACTCTGCCTCCTGAGTGCTGGGATTAAAGGCATGTGCCACCACTGCCTGGCAACAAAGAACTTTTTAATGTAACTCAATTGAGATAAACTACTTGTTCTGATGGCCCACCATCCCTAAACATGTCAATATACAAGAACATTTTCATAAAAGCCATAGGATATGCATTAAATTGTGCCACCTAATGATGTTAAAGTCACCTGGTACCAAACCCCATTGAAGTTTGGTTCCAAAGGCTCAATCATACTATAGGTAGTTTTAATCACTTGCGCCTGTCAAAGAATCAGGCCACTGTACTGAGTCCTCAAATTCAGACAGAAAACTGTTCATATTTCCATATTATTTGGGGAGGGGGGTGCACATGGTTATGCATGCCTTTACATATGGATCCGTGCCTTCCTCTAATTGCCCTAACACAGGGGTCTTTTCTTTTCCCCCTTTGGTTTTTCAAGAAAGGTTTGTTGTGTAGTCTTGGATGTCCTGGAACTAGCTCTGTAGACCAGGCTGGCCTCAAACTCAAGAGATCCACCTGCCTCACTGGGATTAAAGGTTTACACCACTACCACCTGGCAACACAGGTCTTTTCTGAACTTAGGAAGCTGAAGGTAGGTGAATCACCATTGTTTGGAGCCAAGCTGGCCACACTCCTTCCCTTTAAGTATTATCTTATTTGTACTTTGGATTGTTTTCTATAGAACATGTTTTAGAACATAACTCTTACTCCCTCTGGAGAAGAGCATTTGTTTGTCTGGTTAGTTTGGCTGGCTAGCAAGTTCTAGGTACTTGCCTGTCACTCACACTTAGTGCTGGGATTATAGTCACCCCCAGATATTCACATGATATTGACATGAGGGCTAAGGATTTGCACTCAGGCCATGTTTACAAAGCAAGTGCTCTTATCCACAAAGCCATCTCCCCATGCCCTCTATTTTCTTTTATTTTTATTGCTACTTTTAAATTACCTGTTTGTGTCTGTATAGGGGTATGCATACAAGTGGAGATATCCATATAAATCAGAAGAGAGCATCAGATCCCCTAGAGTAGTATGAGCTCTTAACTGCTAAGGCATCTGTCTAGTCCCCTATATAACTTTTTAATAATCAATACTAATCTTTACTTCTCATTCACAGCCCCTACCTTTGATTTTACTTTTTAGACAAGGTCTCACGTAATAGCCCAGGCTATCCTGGAACTCACCATGTGGCCAGCTTGGCTCCAAACAATGGTGATTCACCTACCTTCAGCTTCCTAAGCTTTAGGATTATAAATGTGATCTATCATACCTGGTTTCTCCCATTCCCAATATCAGATATTTGTATCTTCTTTTTCTAAGCAAAACGAAATAAGGTTTATCAATTTTAATGATCTTCATAAAGAATTAGATTTTAGTTTCAATGCTTTCTAGTTTTCAATTTTCTGTTTAACTAAGTTTTATTTTGATCTTTATTATTCTCTCTTGTTTATCCTGAGTTCAGATTACTTCCCTTTTTTCTGCTTTCTAAACTGTGAAATTGGGGGAGATGGCTCTGTTGTTGTTTTTTTGTTTTTTTGTTTTTTTACTCTTCTCTTCTGGGGGGCCCGCCATCCAGCTCCCAAATAAATCACACACAGAGGCTTATTCTTAATTATAAATGCCCGGCCTTAGTTTGGCTTCTTTCTTGCCAGCTTTCCTTAACTTATCCTGTCTACCTTTTGCCTCTGGGCTTTTCCTGTTCTCTTAGTTCTGTAAATCTTACTCTTACTCCGTGGCTTGCTGTGTAGCTGGGTGGCTGGCCCCTGGAGGCCTCCTCCTTCCCTGGCTCCTAAGTCTTTTTTTTCCCTCTCAGTTTTCTCCTTCTATACATACTCTCTGCCTGTGAGCCCCACCTATCCTTTCTCCTGCCTTGCTACTGGCCAGTTCTTTATTAGACCATCAGGTGTTTTACACAGGCACAGTAATATAGTTTCACAGAGTTAAACAAATGCAACATAAACAAAAGTAACACTCCTTAAAATAATATTCTACTACATGGCTCAGTGGATGAAAGCACTTGCTACCGTGCCTGATAACCTGAGTTCAATCCCCAAAACCCACATGATGGAAGGAGATAAAAGACTCCCCCCCAGCTGTACTTTGATCCCCCTGCATATACGCAAGTGTAGACAGCCAATGACACCAGAAGAGGGTGTCAGATCCCCTGGTGCTGGAGTTACAGGTAGTTGTGACACACCTGATGTCAATGCTGGGTGTCTCTTAACAGCTAAGTCATCTCTCTGGTCCATTTTTTACATCTTCTCAATAGACAGAATTAAAAGACACATGCATAAACTTAACAGACATACACAACACATTCCTTTTTACATTATTATTAAAAATAGCCAGGTGTGGTGGTGCGTGCCTTTAATCCCAGCACTCGGGAGACAGAGTCAGGCAACCTGGACTACATGAGGCCCTGTTTCAAAAAAGCAAAATCAAACAAACAAAAAACCAAACAAAAGAAAAAATAATTCAGCATTTCATCTCAAATTCCAACCCCAAACCACAGTATTTGTTACATTGTACTTTAACAATGGCAAGTCTTATTCCTATTACCTCCTCTCTTTCCTTTCCCTCCATCTTAGTCTCATTCTGCAGGGCAGGCTTACCTAGAATTCATGGCAATCCTCTTATCTCAGTCTCCCAAGTGCTGTGATTATAGGCATGAATCATCATACCAAGCCTTTAATGTTTATTTGATAATCTGCTTTTGTGTATAGCCAGGGCAGCATTTCTGCTACCACTCTCTGCCAATGCCCCATTCCAAACATAGTGAAAATAACTTCTTTTCCGTTTCTGACCACCTCAGGCAAACCAGGTCTCTTCTCTGCAGTGAGGAATGCCTCATTAGGGGAAATCCATCATTTTTATTAGGTTCTATCACTATGCTTGGTTAACCCAAAATATAGATTGCCTCTATGGACACTAACTCTATACTTCCCTACTCTCCTTGATCCCTGCTAACTCTATCTCTAGGAATGAATGCTTTAGTAACTCTACCAGACCTTTTAATCTCCACACTGGACCTTCCTCTTGTATACATACTCTTTATCCATTTCTGATTTCACACTATGCTACAGGAGCTCACTTCTACATTCGAGCCTGACATCCACCCTAGGTCAGCATGGTTTGTTCACTGGCTAGCGAGTATCTATATTCTATCTCACATAGTAGCTTTAAAACTACTATAGGGAACAGGTAGTGGTGATGCACACCTTTAATCCCAGCACTCCAGAGGCAGAGGCAGGAGGATCTCTTTGAGTTCTAGTCCAACCTGGTCTACATAGTGAGGTCCAAGATTTTAAAAAAGCAAATTCCTTTTTTTAATTCAGTGTATCCCTATGTAGCCCAGACTGATTTGGACATCACTATGTAGGCCAAATAAAGATCCTCCTAAGCCTTCCACCCAAATGCTGGTATTACCATATGTGCCATCAGGACTTTATCTCACCTTTTTTTTTTTTCTTTTTTTTTTTGAGAAAGAATCTCATGTAGCCCAGGCTGGGCTCTAAATCATCATGTAGTTGAGTATGACCTTAAACTCCTGATTCCCCTGAGTGATGGGATTATAAGCATATGCTACCATGCTTGGTTTCTGGGTTACTGGTATCAAACACAAGGCTTCATGAATACTACACTCTACCAACGAAACTATCCTTCTACCTCTCACATTCTTGTAAGCTACTATTTAAATTTCATTTAAACAAAATAATTATTTATCTGATTATTATTTTTTAAAAGACAGGTGCTCGCTATATAGCCCTGGTTGGCCTGGAAGTTAACTCTCACTATGTAGACCAAGCTGGTCTCAAACTCACAGATTCTGCCTGCCTCTACTCCCCAATGCTTGGGATTAATTAATAAAGGCATGATGGTATATGCCTGGCCATTTTTTTTTTTAATTTCAGAGGTCTTATTGCTTATTATTGTGTGTGCATATTTTCCCAACTCCAACCCACACTGAATACCTACATCACTATGGTTCCACTTGAATAAAGTCTGGTTTGCTGTCTTGCAGGTCTTACTAAATTTCCCAGGTTACTCTGAGTCCACTCTCTTGTCAGGCAGACTTTGAATCTGTAATCCTCCTGCCTTAGCCTCTATCCTAACAGGAGTCAAGGCCTACCCAACCAAGAACAGCTTGGACATCTAATTTCTAAACTTAAAAGCAACTAACTTGCAGAGTGGTAATGGTGTACGTCTTTAATCCCATCATTCAGGATACAAAGGCAGGCAGATCTCTGTGAGTTCAAGGGCAGCCTAGTCTATAAAGAGAGTTCCAAGACAGCCAGTGCTGTTACACAGAGAAACCTTGTCTCAAAAAACAAACAGGCAAACAAAAAAAAGTTAACTAATATATAGTGAATAATTCATGGATAATTAAGAAACCTTCTATGGATAGTAAATATGGTAATATTAGGTACATTCTAAGTGTTAAACAAACATTAATGTCAGACACAGATATTTAAGACCATAGTGAAAAATTATTTTGGAACTAATTTAATAGCAAATATATTTAATCTAATATATGCTAGGTTAACTAAATTATCAGATAATCAAAGCAAAAGCTTTAAATGATTTATTTCTCCCCTTAAATCTGAGACTGAAGAGATGGCTCAATGGCTAAGAGAACTAGCTGCTCTTCCGGAAGACCTGAGTTCAATTCCCAGCACCCACACAGAGGTTTGGAACCATCGGAAACTATAGTTAAATCACTCAACAGAATGGTTTTAGACCAAAGTCTTGTAATTCACATAAACACATCAGCTTAGCAGAGAGCATCTTTTCCTTTGCCTTTGAAGTAAAACTTAGAAAGTCTCTTTTAGTTTAATGTTTGATAACAGACATTTGGATTGTCTTTTGTAATTCTTTTTTTTTTATTTTTTTTATTTTTTTTTTTTTTTGTTTTTGTTTTTTTTTTTTTTTTTTAAGATTTATTTATTATGTATACAGCATGTGTGCCTGCAGGCCAGAAGAGGGCACCAGATCTCGTTACAGATGGTTGTGGGCCACCATGTGGTTGCTGGGGATTGAACTCAGGACCTCTGGAAGAGCAGTCAGTGCTCTTAACCTCTGAGCCATCTCTCCAGCCCGTCTTTTGTAATTCTTATATTGTATATTTTTTTTTCTCAGTTTCCAACATGTGGAATTCTGAATAAACACAAATATGGAGGATTTTGTTCCTTTAGGGGAAAAAGTGCATCCAGCCTAATTGCTGTAGTGCTGGGAAATCCATAGCCAGCATTAGTATGCCAGTATCAGGACAGAGGCCAGAGTTGTTACTGGCACCTTCATTACACTCTCCCTGCACGTGCATGGAACTCAGACATACATGCAGACAAAAGTACTCATACACATATAACCAATTAATTTTTCAAATAATTGAGATCTAAGACCAAAATCCAATTTAATATGGTGATTGAAATAAAATATTGGATCAAAATTTAATTCAGCTAGGTGTGGTGGCTTACACCTTAGCACTCAGGAGGCAGAGGCAGTTGGATCTCTTTTGAGTTTGAGGCCAGTCTGATCTATATAGCAAGTTAGAAGCCAGCCAAGGTTAAGAGTGAGATCCTATTTCAAAACAAACAAAAGCAAAAAACTTAATCCTTAGTAATAAAAAATGATGCTTACCTAATTCAATACATGTTATTCCAAGAGACCATACATCAACTTTGCCATCATACTGTCCTTCATCCATGGCTAAAATTACTTCTGGGGCCATCCTAAAACATACAATATTCAATCAACTTAAAAGTTTGAGAACATAAGTTCCATCAACATAAATAACATTGAACTCCAGCCAATATATGTAAACATAAAATTTTTTACAATGGGAAGTAAATTAGAAGTTGTGACGAAAGGAAAATAAAAAATTGTGACATACGTAGTTAGCAATGCTCAGAAAACATGATACTTATTCCCACCATCTGCCATGATCATTTAACAACATTACAAAAGGAAAATACCAAAGCAGGGTTATCTCAGAATCTCATTATAAAATTCTAATACTTGCTTGAAATATTGAAGTTTACCATGGGCAACAAACACTGTCAGTTGTTTTACCTGAGATGAAAAGGAAGGCACAAGGCCTAGCCATAAAATTATATCCTGACCCTTTAATGTTTCTTTTAGAAACTGGATAGTCACAAATGTCTCTAAAGTATGCTTTTGAGATTTTACATCCCAGAGCAATATACTGTTGAAACAAGTCTTTTATAAAATAAGAAGGGAGATTTCAAACATAGATTAAAAAAAAAAAAAAAAGATGGAGTGAACCAAAGGTACTATTTTTAGAATCTACAAAGGTAATACATGGAAGTTTAAATAGCTGAAAAATTATTTCCTTCAAATTTTCACTGACAGATACATATAAAATTATTCATACACCAGAGCAGATATTACCTAGAATTTCATTAAAAAATACCTGGGGTAGAAAATAGGGAGGGCAAAATTAACTATGTGATAAGGTTATAGGGCTGGGTAACTGGGATGAAAAATCTCATCCATACTTCTATATTTATGTACATCTGAAATTCTCAAGCAGAAAATTCCAAACAGCAAAATCCCTCCAATCGAGCTACCAGTCTAAGCAGAAATATAAAGTAAATTTGCTCACATAAAACAGAAGCAGGAGGATCAGGGATGTACATCACCCTCAACTAAATATAGGGAGTTTGAAGGCAGTCAGAGCAACAGGAGACACAGTCTCAAAAAAGAAGTGGTGCTCCTGCAGCAGACATGGCTCAGCAGTTATAAGCATCGCTGCTTTTCTGGAGGGCCTCAGTTTGGTTCCCAGCATCCACATCAGGAGGCTCATCTGTAGAGTCACCTGTAACTTCAGCCCTAAGGGCTCTGATTCTGGTTCATGGGTACCCCATACATGTGGCATACACACACAAAGACACGAACTTCACAAATTTATTTTAAAAAGTAAATTTTAAGAAAACTTGTTACTGTTTACTTAGTATGTCTATTTCCTCTATTTGAATGTTAACAACATTTTACTCCCATACCTAATACACAATACAGTGAATAACAGGAAAACAAAGTGGCAAGGATTAAAAAGACAGATGAAAAGGGAAAAGATAAAAAAAGCATTGCAAGGACAAACCTGCAAATCTATATTTTAAGTATGAAACATAAAGTAAAAAATATCAAAAATGATAGTATATTTTCAGGAAAATGACATCTTAGAAAGTATAACATCTGGGGGCTGGAGAGATAGCTCAGAGGTTAAAAGCACTCACTGGCTGCTCTTCCAGAGGTCCTGAGTTCAATTCCCAGCAACCACATGGTGGCTCACAACTATCTACAATGAAATTTGGTTCCCTCTTCTGGCCTGCAGGCATACATGCAGGCAGAACACTGTATACATAATAAATAAATCTTTAAAAAAAAAGAAAGAAAGAAAGTATAATAATATACTGCTTACTTTAATTATGAGCATCAATACCAGATAAAACCATTCTTACCAATATGGTGTTCCCACAAAAGAATTGGCAGGGGAGGCCATGGAAGCAGATCCAAAGTCGGCAAGTTTCACCTGGCCTGGCTCTGTCAGAAGGATATTTCCTGCTTTGATATCTCTGGTTTAAGGGACACAGAAAATTAGTTAACTTCCCTTCATTAGATTGTGTTTAAAAATAATAAAAACCAAAATGTTGTCAGACAGTAGAAAGGAAATATAAACAATCAAGTACGGCAATAATTTCACAGAGTGATAATAAAATCAGACAACAGAAACAGAATTCAAGTAAAAATACAGTAACAATTAAGAGAATACTGTAAAACAAAAACAGTCAGGCAACTGTATCACACTATGTGTGTTTGAGCTTGTTTATTAGTATGAACAATGGCTTTGAAAATATAATAATCATTTCATGATTTCATAAGATTTCCAAGTATCCCTTTTAACATTTTTGTTTTCTTTTCTTTTTTTCCTGGTTTTTTGAGAAAAGGTCTCTCTGTACAGCCCTAGCTGTCCTGAAACTCACTCTGGAGATCAGGCTGGCCTTGAACTCACAGAGATCCACCTGCCTCTGCCTCCAACAAGCTGGGATTAAAGGCATGAGCCACCATTAACATTTTAAGAGTACAGAACCTTATCTTCCAAACTTGTTAATAACAAAGAATGACCCCATTCTCAAGCTTCCACAAAGTTCCGGATTAAACATGAAATGAAAACTGAAGCACGTGGATAATACACTATCAATGGCCTCCAACACACTATCCAAACTAAACTATATGGATATTTACACAACAGGAATACACGTTCCATAGATGCTACAATACATACTTAATTTTTTAAAACTTAAAAGAGAAAAAACAAGTTTACATGACTTACTAATTCTTGCTATAGTAAATGTAGTTAGTACCTAGTATAATACACTTTTTCTAAGTTTTTTTCTTTCTAAGTGCTTTTGTGTGTGTGGTGCTAGGAATTAAATCCTAGATCTTATGCATAGTGAGGCACTGTGGAGATGAGAAAACATATTCCAATTCTGCCACTCACTCACTTGCTACCATAGAGATTTCTCTTGGACTTCACTTACCCTCATCTAAAAATAATGACAATCCATTAACTCAAAATGACTGTACTGCATAGTTTAATATTTACTGTCTGGATCACATAATTTTTTAAATGCTAATATCTATCTGAAAGTCAAAACTAATAGCAGTGTTAAAAATTACATCAGCCGGGCGGTGGTGGCGCACGCCTTTAATCCCAGCACTCGGGAGCCAGAGCCAGGCGGATCTCTGTGAGTTCGAGGCCAGCCTGGGCTACCAAGTGAGTTCTAGGAAAGGCGCAAAGCTACACAGAGAAACCCTGTCTCGAAAAACCAAAAAAAAAAAAAAAAAAAATTACATCAAAATGGTTTTGGTCCATGTCAGAATCAGTGGAACAAATCTGTCATTATCAGTTATCAGGAAGACAAAAGAGCCATTAAATTTAAGCTCTAATCTATTTGGCTTTGCAATCTTAGGGAAATTATAGTCACAAATTAGAGCATCGATTTACACAGAAAGACAGACTCTATGATCCCTAACGCCCCTTCCAGTTTGCAAATTAAGTAATTCTACAATTAAGTTCCATAAAATACATATGCTTTAGGAAACATAGGAGCACACATAGGCAAAAAATAAAAATTATCCTAAAAGACATGTATACTACCTATTTAGACATGAACAGTCTAAATAGACATGAACAGTCTAAATGGTGTTGAGTTTATATAATTCTTTTTGGCTCAAGTAAACAAAAATTTCAGAGACATTGAACTGTAGGGATGATAAATTCAACAAACCATTTGCTCGTCAATATATGATAATTTTTGAGTCACTTACCTATGGATCATGGTATGAGAATGTAAATAAGCTAATCCCTGGAGAGCACCATGTGTAATTGCTGCTATTTCCACTTCTTGTAATGGCTTTTTATGAACTGAGAAAAGAAATTTATTTGAAAGTAATCACATAGAATATTCTTGTTTAAAAAATATATAGGGATAACGAGACAGGACAGTGGGTAAATGTGGAAGCCTGAGAATCTGAGTTCAATGTGCTAAACATATATAGTGGAAGGAGAGAACTAACTCCTTCAAGTCATCCTCTGGCTTCCACACATGCACGGTGGTGAACATGAACAAAAATGCAAACAGATACACAATATAAAACAAAGAAAATTTTTAAAAAAATTATTTTTAAATAAATACTAAAAATTGACACATTGAGCTGGGCAGTGGTGGCGCACGCCTTTAATCCCAGCACTTGGGAGGCAGAGGCAGGTGGATCTCTCTGAGTTCGAGGCCAGCCTGGTCTACAGAGTGAGATTCAGGAAAGGTGCAAAACTACACAGAGAAACCCTGTCTCAAAAAACCAAAAAACAAAAACAAAACAAAACAAAAAAAAGACACATTGAAGTTTTTTTGTTTTGTTCCCCTCCACACACACACACACACAGGGTTTCTCTGCACAGCCCTGGCTATCCCAGAACTCGCTCTGTAGACCAGACTAACTTCAAATTCAGAGATCCCCCTGCCTTTGCAAGTGTTGGGATTAAAGGGGTGCACCACCACTGCCCAGTTGACACATTGGTATTTTTAGTAACTGTGTGTATAGCATGTTGTGCGCACCATAGTCTATGTGTGGAGGTCAAAGGAAAACACTGATCCTCACCTCCTACCTTATTTGAGGCAGTCTCTTTGGTATTTGCTGTTCTGAACATGCCAGGCTATCTAGGTCACAAGCCTCCAAGGATTCTCCTGTCTCTACCTCCAGCTCTTTGTGGAGCACAGAAATTAATGCAGCACACAACCATGTCTTACTTTACTTGTGTTCTGAGGATTTGAACTCCTGTCTTAATACTTGTGTAGCAACAGCTTTACTTGCTGAGTTATCTCCTCAGGGTAATTTTTAAAAAACAGGTATTTAGCAAGAGACAATTTCCATGGGGAGAAAATAAAGCCAATGAATTTCCTAACTAGTATACACTTACAAGTGTTAACAACAGTCAGTCAACTGTTCCTCTAAGCTTAACAAGACCAAACAAAAACTTGATGACTGTGAAACAAAAAAGATACTTGCCCTTTTTTTACTTTGTATTAACAGGACAGATCAAACTGACAGAAAATTTTTTTTCAATGCAAATAAAGTTTCAATGAGAAAATTTGCCTACTTTGTAAGAATAGCAAATTTCATGTGAAGAAAATGTCAAAGGCAAGGAATTTTCTAATTTCTGCAAAATTTTATTTTTATTTAGTATTAATATTGTTTAAATAAACTCTAACTGAATTGGTTTGGTTTGGTTTGGTTTTTTGAGATGGGGTTTCTCTGTGTAGTTCTGCGTGTTCTGAAACTCATTTGTAGACCAAGCTGGCCTCAAACTCAGGTACACCTGCCTCTGCCTCCCGAGTTCTGGGATTAAAGGATTACGGCAACCAGCAACCACCTCCCAGCCTAAACTTTTATTTTATTCTAATATTGTAATAAACAATAATCAAGGTCAGGAATGGTGGCACATGCTTTTAATTAAATCAGTCAGGATACAGAAGCAGGTGGATCTCTGTGAGTTCAAAGCCAGCCTGGTCTACACAGTGAGTTCCAGGACCTCCAAGGACTACATAGAGAGACCCTGCCTCAATATATATATTCATCCATTTATTTATGGTTTTTCAAGACAGGGTTTCTCTGTATAGCCCAGGCTGTTCTGGAATTCACTCTGTAGACCAGGCTGGCCTCAAAATCAGAGATGTACCTGCTTCTACCTCAGGATTAAAGGTATGTGCCAAAATTAAACAACCAAAAATCAATAATCAAAGTTAACTTACCTTCTAGTAAATCTGAGGCAGACCCCAAACAATATTCCATTACAAGCTGCATGGGGAGAAAAAATATAAAGGCATTAAAATTTATTATAAAGACAGTTTATTTGAGATAAATATGAAGTCAAGAAGATAGTCTAAAGTAAAACAAACTCAAGCTATCATCTACATTTACAATATAATTATATATTTAACAATTTGTTAAACTAAGCTAATGGTTCAGGCATGGTGACACATGCTAGTAATCCCAGCACTTGGGTTGCTAAGGCAGAAAATATGAGGCCAGCATGAACTACACAGTTAGTTCCAGGGCAGCCTAGGCTACATAGTAAGACTGTGTCTTAAAACGATCAAAAAAAAAAGCCGGGCGGTGGTGGCGCACGCCTTTAATCCCAGCACTTGGGAGGCAGAGCCAGGCAGATCTCTGTGAGTTCGAGGCCAGCCTGGGCTACCAAGTGAGTTCCAGGAAAAGGCGCAAAGCTACACAGAGAAACCCTGTCTCAGAAAAAAAAAAAAAAAAAAATCAAAAAAAATTTAAGCCAATGTTAATACTTGTCTTCTAATAATGTTAATATGCAACCAATTATATAAGCTATGCATTGCATACTTTCCTATATAAAGGCATTTATAATTATATTAATCCAATTCTTTTAACACAATGTCACAATTCTCTATGTTAAGTGTTACTGGGCTAAGGAATCATGTCATCTCAAATTTCACCAGAATGTACCAAAACTTCACAAGGATCTTTGTACTTAAATATACTAACACACATGTCAAAAAGATATGTTCAGTTTCACTCTCAAATAATGGTACTGCTCTTGAAATGCTGAGTTGGTATTCCTGAAGTTATGAAAGAACTCTGGAGAAGTCATGTAAAGTTCTTTTATCTGTTAAGAGTTGCAAGAATATGTTCTTCCTCTCCCAGGATGAACTAACATTTCAGGTATATGAGCATTTCTTCATATAACCAGTCTGAGATATTTTGAGTTAAGTTATGCTAAACCAAAAGCAATTAATTTATAACAAGAAGAGAACAAATACCAACCCAAGCGGTGTGTTCCCGTAAATAGCAGCCTTTATATTCTATACTGTTGGGATGTTTTATTCTTTGTAGAAACTTGACTTCCTTAATAATATCCTGCCATTTCTAGGTAGAGGGAGGAAAAAAAGGAACAGGAGGAAGAATTATGAACACCTGGTTTTCATTTGAAAGATACATAAGAAAAAACTAATTACTATATTTAAAAAGGTTAGAAGAACATAAAACTTTATGATCTATACAAGAAATAACAAAATAAAGTTTAAAAGAATTATATATAAGGTACAAAATAATTAAGGATAAATTTCAGTTTAATAATATTCATAATCAATGAGTCCTACTAAGTTTATAATCAAAAGCTAGCAAGATGGCTCTCAAGTTAAAAGCACTTGTTGCTCTTCCAGGAAACCTGAGTTCAATTCTTAGCACCTACATGGCAGTTTAGAATTGTGTGTAAATCCATTTTCAGCAGTCCACCCTTTTCTGGTCTCTAGAGGCACCAAGCACACACAAGGTATACAAACATACATACAGGAAAACATGAATGCACATGAAATAAATCTTAAATCATAACAATTAAGAGCCGGGCGGTGGTGGCGCACGCCTTTAATCCCAGCACTCGGGAGGCAGAGCCAGGCGGATCTCTGTGAGTTCAAGGCCAGCCTGGGCTACCAAGTGGGTCCCAGGAAAGGCGCAAAGCTACACAGAGAAACCCTGTCTCAAAAAAAAAAACAAAAAACAAAAAAACAATTAAGCACTCTGACTATGATATAACACATGTAGGGGTTTTTTTCCCTCAGAAGTCCAACCTTTTTATTTTTTTAATAAGATTATTTTAAAATTATTAATTAAAATTAATTTTATTAACTTCTTGAGCATTTCATAAAATATATTTTGATCATATTCATCTTCCCACCTTGGACATTTCCCACATTCACCCCACCTCCTTACCAACCCAATTTTGTGTTCCCTCTTTCTTGCTTTAAAACCCATCCGGTTGGGCAGTGGTGGTGCATGCCTTTTAATCCCAACTCTTGGAAGGCAGTGGCAGGTGAATGTCTGGTCTACAAAGTGAGTTCTAGGACAGTCAGGGCTACACAGAGAAACCCTGTCTTGAAAAAACAATAAAACAAAACATAAAAACTCTTTCAGTTCAACTTGTCCTTCCCAAATACTTTTGGGTATTAGACTTGCCCTAGAGAGGGCTGACCTACCAGGCGTCACACCCTTAAGAAAAATGACTCTCCTTCTTCCAGCAGCAATCAATTGTCACTACCCTCTTCTGTCCTCCCTGGGCACCACGCACATATGCGGGGCACAGAAATACATGCAGGCAAAATACCCATATACATAAAAGAAAGTGCTAATGGAATAATTAAGTATAAAAGAAGATAATGGAAAAAAGGGAGTATAATAACCATTTTCCTACATATTCTGCTAAGATCCTTCCCTCACAAGTATCATGAAATACAGATAACATTTAGGGCACATCCTTAACGTAACTCTTTTTTTATGTGTCAGTGTGTGTGTGTGTGTGTGTGTGTGTGTGTGTGTGTGTGTGTGTGTGTGTGTGTACATATGCCCATATGTGTATACAGGCATAGTAATATCATGGTGCATGTGTAGAGGTCAGTAGACAACAATAGAGTGTTTTGGGAAACAGGGCCTTTTCTTTCTTCTTATTGTATATGCCAGGCTAGCCGTGCAGCCAGATTCTGGAGATTCTGTCTCCACTTCCGATCTCATGATAGAACACTGGGATTACAGACAGGTACCTAGTTTTTATGTGGGTCCAGGGGAGTCAAATTCAGGTCCTCACACTCAGGTGGAAAGTACTTTACACATTGAGACACCTCCCCAGTCCCTAAACATAATTAGGGTGTGTGTGTGTGTGTGTGTGTGTGTGTGTGTGTGTGTGTGTGTGTGTGTTTTGCTGGAAATTGAAAACAGGGCCACATACATGCTGGGTAAATGCTCTATTACTGAGCTAAATTTCCAAACCTACATACTTACTCTTAAGAAGCAAATCAGTGAAAACAAAGGTCATTAGGTTCAGTCAAAAATTCAACAAGTTTAATAAATATTGTATAGGGTTCTTGTTTTAGGTTTTCATAAGCTTTACCACTCACTAATGGGCTACAAAATTAAGAGATGAAAAAGTAAACAGAGAAATTAAGAAGTATTTTATACTAAGTTTAAGAACATCCATCTCTGATATTATTTTACAAGCTCTTAATCAAACATAGCAAAATATATTCAGTCTTTTATATAAATGTGTATCATAGCCAGGCAGTGGTGGTGCACTCCTTTAATCCCAGCACTTGGCAGGCAGAAAGAAGCAGGAGGATCTCAGTATGTTTGAGGCCAGCCTTGTCTACAAAGTCTACAAAGCAAGTTCCAGGACAGCCAGGCCTATTACACAAAGAAACTCTGTCTCGAAAACAAACAAACAAACAAAAAGTGTATCATACATTTAAATAGTAAGATTCAGAAAATCTTATGAGCTTTAAACTTCAAATTTGAATACTCCACGAGATAAAGTCTTAAGAAAATTTAGATATCCCTATGTAAGCAAAAATTCGAAGGACAATACTAGATCCTAAAAATAATGCAATAATGAAATACTGGTTCAATAGATCAATAGACTTTAACAATTATGAAATAAGTCAATCTGTTAGCCCTAAAGTTGTTTTAACAAAATAGTAAATAAAATTATACTTCTAAGTAAGGTCAGTTTTTAGATATCAAAATGACAGAAAGATACAATTATAATAGTATTACCATACCCTCAGTGTAATAATCACCAAACCAAGATTTACCACAAAACAGATTCAAAACAAATAGGACCCAAGCCTTTGAAACAAATCCACCAAGTCCACTTCTAGACATATAACCAAAAGAAAGTAAAGCAAGGATCTAAAAAAATGTTTGTGTGCTCATACTCATAGCAGTATTACTGACAATAGATAAAAGCCTGAAGGAACCCAGGTCCATTTGTAGGTTTGAATATAAATGTATGAGTGCATGTAGAAAAAGATGTAACACATATAAACACAATGGAATATTTCTCAGTTTCTTGCAAGGGAAGAAAATTTACACGTTATACTATGTATCAACATTGAGAATACTGTGTGATATAAAATATACCAGTAACAAAAGGACAAACACTAAATGGCTACTTCAGGAATATTCAATCTGTAGTTCTAAGGATTCAGGGGGCAACATGGAGCTGAAGATGGCTAGGAACGCAGTCTAATACAAAATAGAAAACTTGATTTTTGCAATTTTTTAAAAACTCAGTTGCACAGCTCTCCAGCATGATCTCTGTACATGACAACATTATGCCATAGTGTCAAAGGTTGGATATGCTTGAAAGTGCCCCCAGTAGTTAACTTCATGAGGAACAGTAGAACTGTAGATGCTAGAGGGTAGGTGTTTGAAAAAAGAATTACTGTTTTGGTGGTACTGGGGTGGTCATGTGAATAGATATCAACTACTTTAGCACTAAGCCAAATCTTATTCCATACTATGAGTACACTTCCCCTGTACCAAAATGAAAAGAAGAATTCTAGAGAGGGGTGTTGGTAATGGTTATATGACATGCATGCACTTTACACTACTGTGCCATCTATTTGAAGATGGTATAAGATAGAAAATTTTGTTATAAATACTCTTTATCACAACTAAATAACTGTTAGTTTTTAAAATTAAAGACCCTCAGAATGCTAGATGTGTGTGTGTGTGTGTGTGTGTGTGTGTGTGTGTGTGTGTGCGTGCGCGCGAGCTTGCTTTGTTTTTGTTTTTCTAGACAGGGTTTCTCTGTGTTGCCCTAGCTGTCCTGGAACTCACTCTGTAGACCAGGCTGGCCTCAAACTCAGAGATACACCTGCCCCTGCCTCCCAAGTGCTTGCATTAAAAGCGTGTGCTACCATGCCCGGCTCAGAATCCTAGATTTTATTATATAAATTTATATAATTACACAGACCAAACATAATCTAGAAATAAGAATACTGGCAAACTAAAGCATCTAGTTCTCTTTTTGCTTTTTCAAATTATTACATATTATCTTAGGATAAAATTTAAAATTTAAAATTTTTAAATAAAGGTTATATCCTATTAATTTACTGCCATGTACATTTTAATTTACTTAAGTATTTAGAAATCAGGATAAACACAGAATAATTATTAAACCACAGCTTAAAAAACTAAAAGCATAAGACATAAGTTAGGAGGCTACTGGTATGCCACTAATGTTTTGTTTATGGCTCAAGTAATAGCTAAATGGGCCGCATCCACTTGTAAAGAAAGATTCGTTGATGTGACTGCGGGCAGAAGTCAGGAAATTTAAGAAGCCAACTAGAGGGGAACAAAGCACTTTACAGAAGCAGTGGGGAACCGAAGGAGAAATCCTAGGGCGGAAAGGTACAGACTGACTGGAAGGGCAGAAACCAAGCAGGAACAGGAAGGGGAGGGGAGGAGGAAATCAACTACAATTAAGTATGTATGAAAATAGTATAAAGAAATCTGGGATTTAGTGTGGCAATTAAAAAGGTAAGGAAAATAAGTGAATGAATAAACGAATGAACGGGGGGGAGAAAAGAAAAATCTACTGGTACATTTAGGAATGTATGCTTTTACACATAATATATCTATTTTAAATTTCCTTCCTTTTCTCCCTTATTAAAAGCAGTTTGTTTTCCTAACATGCCAAAAATATGTATATAACTAACTTACCTCAGTAGACTGCTTTCCACTATAAGACATTTTCTTGATGGCCACCACTTCATTAGTACGCACATCTCGAGCCTTAAAAAGAAACAAAGAAAGAACCATTGTGAAATAGAAACCAACAGATTAAATCTGAGATGTTATTTCTTTGAGAATAAAGGTGCTTGTAAACTAGAATTTTAAAAAAAACCATGAAAATTTCCTTTAGTGGCAGAAAAAATAGGGAAGATGTGAGTCAAAAGAAATCAAACAGGAATATGAAGAACTAGTAACAATTCAGAACTAAAGTTAGTAAAGTTGTATTAGGGATTTTAGTTAAGTAAGTAGCTTTTAGCTGCTCTTGTCACATACAAAAGTCACTATGTAAGGTAATAGGTAAATCATCAACTTCACACTACAGTCACCATTTTACAATCCATATTGTAAACCTCAAATATATAACCAATTTTTTAAAAAAAGCTAAAATGCAATAAAGCTCCTTTTAAAGAACACTTGTAAAAACCATTACTGTATTTATGTGTGTGCATATGCATGTATATATTTGTGAATGGGTATGAGCTTTGTGTGTCTAAAGATGAGAGGACTTTAGAGAATCAGTTCTCTTTCTACTATGTGAGTCCAGAAGATTAAATTCAGGTCGTCAGATGGGCAACAAGTGTCTTTACTCACAAGAACATCTTGCCAACCCCTGTAGAACAAACACTTTCTTTAAAAATAAAAACAGGAAAAAAACAAAAAACTCACTGCCTTGTTAAGCATGGACCTGACTTTGATCCCCAGAACCGACTCTAAGAAAAAAAACTGGGCATGGCAACACTTATCTGCGATCCTAGTACTGGAGCCAACTAGTCTACCCTACTTGGGTAGCTCCCAGCCTAGGACACCCTATTTCAAAAAACATGGTAGGGGGGAGAGAGATTGTTTAGTAGTTAAGAGTGCTTGGAGCTGGAGTTAAGTTCCCAACACTCACATTAGTGGCACACAATCACTTGTAACTCCAGTTCCAAGAGTCTAATGCAAACTTCTGGCCTCTGAAGACATCACATGAAAGTATGAAGACATCACATGAAAGTATCTCTCTCTCTCTCTCTCTCTCTCTCACACACACACACACACACACACACACACACACACACACACACACACACATTTTTAGAAATTTTTTTTTTTTAAATAAACATGTCTAATTTAAAAAACAAAAAAGGGCTGGATAGGTGGCACGGTGGTGAAGAGCGTTGACCACTCTCACAAGTTCAATTCCTAGGACCCATAACAGCAGCTAATAATCATGTATAACTCCAGTTTCATGAGATCCATACCTTTCCTGGCCTCCACAGGTACCAGGCACATATGGTATACATAAATGCATGCAGGCAAAACACCCATATACAGAAAATAAAAATAAAATTAAAACAACAAAGACTGTTCCTAAGGTAGTCCTCTAGTCTCTACACACATAAAGATGTACCTGAAAACACACACACACACACACACACACACACACACACACACACACACACACACACACACACACATACACGGGTGGGAGACAGGTGTTTATCTTTTCAGTATATAAAAGGAAAGAAAGGCTGTCACGTAAGAAAGTAGTATGATCCTATAACTAAAACCTATTAAAGTTATATACCAATTTAATTTAGAAATATAAGCAGGAAGATTCTAAAATTTTATAGGACATGGGGATATAGATAAGCTCAGTGGGTAACTCATTTGCCACCAAGCTTGGTAACCTGGATTCAACCCTGAGACTCACATTCTGGAAAGAGAAAACAAGACTCCTGCAAGTTGTCCTCTGACCTCAATGGCCCTTCTGCCAACAAAATAAATGTAAGAAAGTTTTTTTTTGTGTGTGTGTGTGGGGGGGGGGGGGGGGGGTTTGGTTTTTCGAGCCAGGGTTTCTCTGTGTAGCTTTGGCACCTTTCCTGGAACTCACTCTGTCTCACTCTGTAGCCCAGGCTGACCTCGAACTCACAGAGATCCACCTGCCTCTGCCTCCCGAGTGCTGGGATTAAAGGTGTGCGCCACCACTGCCCGGCAAGAAAATATTTTTTAACTTCAATTATTTTATATAACATGAAAAGAACTATCAGGATAAAATATAAACTCAAGACTTGATACTGGGAAAACATTTGATAATTCGTATTTTATTCTAGTTGTTTTGAGACCAGGTTTCTCTATGTAGCCCTGGCTGTACTGGAGAATGCTATGTAGACCTAGTTGGCCTCAAACTCAAGAGATCCATCTGTCTCTGACTCCTGAGTGCTTGGATCAAAGGTGTGCACTACCTTATATAAACTTAAATGCTCAAAGTTTAGGAAGGGTTACTTCCAAATCTTCTCAACAGTAAAGAAAGCCAAGTTAAGTGTTCACCATGACAAATCATATCTATAAGGTCTGGAGTGTGTTTTTGCTGTGTTTTTATTCTGTTTTTTACAGTCTCTAAAAATCTATAAGCTAGACAAGACTTGAATTCACTAATATATCCTATGCTGGCCTCATACTGGAAATGTTCCTGCCTCAGTTTCCTGAGTTCTGATGTTGAGGTGTTTATAACTATGGCTGGCTTTACCTTATACCATATTTACCTATCATTCTATCTGCTTCAGGCAACTTCTCTAAGCAACGATAGACTTACTTCCTATGCCTGGAGATTTGCCTATTCTGGACATTTCATTTAAAAGGAACCACATGTGGCCTTTTGTGATGATAATTTACAAAATATTTTGAAATTCATGAGTAATGATGTTGAATATTTTTTATAAGCTTTATTTATTATCCATCTGTAATTTTCTTTGGAAAATTTTTAATTCAAGTATTTATAATATTCATGTTCTAAACTATGCATCTTTATTATTGAGTTCTAAGAGTTCTTTATATAGTCTAGACAGGCTATTTAAAATACAAAGCCGCCGGGCAGTGGTGGCGCACGCCTTTAATCCCAGCACTCGGGAGGCAGAGCCAGGCGGATCTCTGTGAGTTTGAGGCCAGCCTGGGCTACCAAGATAATCCCAGGAAAGGCGCAAAGCTACACAGAGAAACCCTGTCTCGAAAAACCAAAAAAAATAAAAAATAAAAAAAAATAAAAAAAAAAAATACAAAGCCACAGACCTGAGATTGGGAGTGGAGAGATGGCTCAGTGGTTAAAAACATTTGTTGCTCCTCCAGAGGTCTCCAGTTTGATTACAAGTACTCATACTGGGTGTTTCACAACCAGCTGTTAACTCTAGCTTCAGAGAATTCGGGCCCTCTTCTGGCCTCTGAAAATACCCTCACACTTGTGGCATACACACATAAAAATTCAAAAATACTTAAAAAAAAATTTTTTTTTTTGAGATACATTCTCATTATGCAGCCCTGGCTGGCCTGAACTCTAAGTAGATCAGACTGGCCCAAATTCATAGAGATACACCTGTCTCTGACTCCTAAGTGCTGAGATTAAAAGTGTCTGCCCCCATATATATACAGCTTTAAAACAACAAAAATAACCAATACAGGTAGAGAATGGTTTGAAGCCATCCTGATCCTTACAGTGAGAGCCAGGAAAGCCAGGGCTACAAAGAAATACCCTGTCTAAACAACAACAAAACATATTCAATGTCAATGGTTATTAGAATAACAGGCATTATCACAAAGGCAAAGAAAATTAAGTCTTTACTGTTGGTGGGAATGGAAACAGTAGCTGCTGCACTTGCAGTTAGAATACTCCTCAAAAATTTAAAGACAGAATTGTCATAGATATCTGCAATTATACTCTTAAAGTATGTACATACCTACTCAAAACTGAAAAGTGGACTTGTGCTCTAAACCCAATATCCCAAAGTTTGGCCATTTCTATCAACTGGTTAGGTATTTTGAACTAAAATGTAGGCTCTGAACCTTGATCTTTCTGACTGACCTATGGTGACTGTGTCTTCCTCTCTTTCTCTAAAGTCTGCAACTGTATGCCATTCTTAGTAGCATATTCCATCTAGTTAGGACGTGAACCATTTCTTTCTTTCTTTTTTCTTTTTTTGGTTTTTCGAGACAGGGTTTCTCTGTGTAGTTTTGGTGCCTGTCCTGGATCTCGCTCTGTAGAACAGGCAGGCCTCGAACTCACGGAGATCCACCTGGCTCTGCCTCCTGAGTACTGGGATTAAAGGCGTGAGCCACCACTGCCCGGCATGAACCATTTCTTTTGTCCAGCACATCTATGATGCAAACTCTACCCACCCATAAGTGACTGAGAGCATCCTGATGATTTGTCGTGGTTATCTAAGTCCTTGTGTTCAAACATTCATAAATTTACACAGTAACAGTACCAAACTATGAGAGTAATGAGATAATGGCAATCTTGACATGACAAAGAGAAGACTGTTTCCTTTGAAGAAAAAAGTATGAAAATAAGCCAGGCACTTAGGAGACAGAAGCAGGCAGATCTCTGTAAGTTCAAGGCCATCCTGATCTACACTGAAAGTTCCAGGGTAGCCAGGGCCTCACAGAGAAATACTGTCTTACAACAAGGTGACAAAAGGGGCTGGGGAGATGGTTCACTGGTTATGGCACCAACAACACAAGAAATCACAAGGAGCATAGAGAGTAGCAGAGTATGGATTCCCCAGAAAACCAACACCATACTGGGTAGATTTAATGGTCCACCTAATTCCAACTCTGGAAGGAGACAGGATCACTGGAGCAAGCTAGCTAACAAGAAGAGTCCTGAGAGTGAGCTCTGGGTAAATCCTGCTTAGACAAATGAAGTAGAAGAGGAATCTAGGATTGATTCCCAACATGCTGATGACCATCCAAGTCCTCACACATGTAAAAACATGCAACACACACACACACACTTTAAAAAACAATAAATAAATCTTTTTTAAAAAAATATTTCTTTATTTATTATATATACACACACTAGAAGAGGGCACCAGATCTCATCATAGATGGTTGTGACCCACCATGTGGTTCCTGGGAATTGAACTCAGAACCTCTGGAAGAGCAACCAATGCTCTTAACCTCTGAGCCATTTCTCCAGCTCCCTCAATAAATAAATCTTTAAAAATATTCTCAACTGGATTAAGAAAAAGCTATGTTAGCCAGGCATTGTGGCACATGCCTTTAATCCCAGCACTCGGGAAACAGGCAGGCAGATCTCTGTAAGTTTGAAGCCAGCCTAGACTACATAGTGAATTCTAGGAAAGCCAGGGCTTTGTAAAGAGACCTTGTCTCAAAAATCACAACAAAAAGCTATGTTGATGCTGCTAAAACTTTACAGTAAGAACAAGATTCTATTTATAAAATTATAGAGAAAGGGGGCTCAGAGGTTAAGAGAACTAGCTGTTCTTCCAGAGGACCTGGGTTCAATTCCCAGCACCCACATGGCAGCTCACAACTGTCTATAACTCCAGTTCCAAGGGATCCAACACCCTCACACAGACACACATGCAGGCAAAACATCAATGCACATTTTAAAAAATTATAAAGAAGGAAGTGAAATGTATGCTAGTTTTGGTGCCACACCTCAAAATGCAAAAACTGTGGCCATAGAACATGGAAAGTATTTAATTAAGACATTAAATTATAAGGTTCAGTATTATCTTCGGTTTCAAGTATGGGGAGGGGGATTCTAGAATACACACTCTGAGATCAGATGAAAGCGGTATAGGGAAGTTTTAAATTTTATCTTTTCCTCAGAAGGTTCAATAGTTTTATTTTATAAAATGAACTTGTTATAGAGAAAAGGGGGAGGAGACAAAGCATACAAATTATTAATGTGCACACACAGGAGCCACACACAAAGTAAAAAAACTCAAAAGAATGGCCATATGGTTGACCAGGAAATAGCACTCTACAGAATGAGGCTCCGAAAGCTTCTCAGGATGATGACAGCAAGCAGGCTATGGGACGCTAAGGAGACGACGGCGAGGAGACGACAGCGAGGAGACGACAGCGAGGCAAGCAACACTGTCCTAAACTGACAAGTCTTTCAAGGACAGCATCTCAGAGTCATTCCCGGGTCTGCAGAATAACTAACACAAATCTTGCCAGAAGATATATTTAGGGTGGTATATTTTTATTTCCCAAAACTACTGTCTTGGTAAAATATTTGGAATTTTGTCCTTGGTTGCAAGCAACCTCCAGAACAACTACACTAGTGAATGATAAAACAGCATTTTTTATTTACAGTGAACCTCTCTCAACCACACCTGAGGTGTTTTGAGGAAAGAACCTAGACTATCACAGGATTAGAGTGAATGATGGTTCTCAGGGAAACCAATCCTGAGCCAGAGAATTGGAACTGGCATTACATACCCAACTCTTACCTTGGGGGGAAGGGAGAGCAGCTGAAGGTGAAGTTAATCACCAACAGCCAATAACCTACTAATCACGTTATATAACAAATAACCACCCCAAAGGACTGGGGACTGTGAGGAATATGAGAACAAACATCTAATGGTCAAGAAACTGGCATACCTTAACTCCATGTGGACAAAAGCTCCTGTTCCAAAGAGGATTCTAGGGCTCAGTCTATGTAGTTTTTCACTGTATCATTTAAAATACAATCTTAAATGAGTTTCACTTAATAATTACACCCAAAGAAAGGGTTGGAGGATCTCAATTCCATAGTTAATGGAAGCACAAGATAGAGGTTTGTTTTGTTTTGTTTTGCTTTGGTGCTTTGCCTGCATATATGTTTATGTGAGGGTGACAGATCTTGGCATTATGGACAGTTGTTAGCTGCCATGTAGGTGCTGGGAACTGAATCCAGGTCCTCTGGAAGAGAGTCAGTGCTCTTTTTTTTAAAAAAATCTCTTTATTCGTCCTACCTGCATGTATGCCTGCATGCCAGAAGAGGGCACCAGATCTCATTACAGTTGGTTGTGAGCCACCATGTGGTTGCTGGGAATTGAATGCAGGACCTCTGGAAGAGCAGTCAGTGCTCTTAACCTCTGAGCCATCTCTCCAGCCCAGGCTAGAGCTTTTAACTGGCATCTCAAAATGGGAGGCATTCTTATTGGACTGGGCTGAGACGGCATTATCTCTAGGTAGTTTTGAAATGGAATTGAATTAGAGAACAACCAAGTGATGTCAGCTGCAAAAAGTCATTCCTTGCATAATGCATGTAGACATGTGTGGTATAAAAAGCAGTGTGAGAGCAGGGTTTGTTTTCCTACTCAGCAAATTCCTTATCTCTTTTAACATTTTTCACTCCAACATCTCTGACATCAAGCCTTTAACTCACAAAATATACTGCTCCAAAGCTCCCATGGCCGATTTCTCTGAGATCTGTGAAGAGCTTTTCCGGATCTTCTTTGAAGAAGAGCTCTGCAATTTCAGGGTCCTTTAGACTGCCTGCTCTGTTAGTTGATGGCATCCTGCTGAGCAGTCAGCTGTCTGATTCTAATTTTATACTGCTATCCCAATGCTTGGTTCATCTGTATGAATAAAGCCACACTGGCATAAACTAGGAAAAGAAAAAAGAAAAAAAAGTTAAAAGTTGCTAAGAATAATTAAAAGATCATTTGCAGTCATTATCTACAAAATTGTATCAGATCTAGAATGTTAGTGAATACTGAAGTCTTCTATTGCATTAGTTCCTAAGCTCATCACAATCACCTGTAGCACTTTAAAAGCAAAGCAATCTACAACACAGTCCATTTCAATGTTAGCTTCATCTTTAAATCGTGGGAGACTTTCTACTACTTAATAATCCAATTTTGATGAAACTAGAGGAAGAAACAATTAACATACTATTAAAAACATATATACTAAGGCACATACATAATTAAAGGCACATGACTTTAATCCCAGCACTTGTGAGGCAGTGGCAGAAAGATCTCTGTGAGTTCCAGGCTAGCGAAGGCTACCTACTAAGACACAGGCTTAATAAACAAAACAGGTGTTGGAGAGACAGCTCATTAGTTAAGTACATGTACTGCTCTTCCAGAGAACCTGCACTGACTACTAGCACCAACACTAAGCAGCTTACAACTTCCTTAATTCCATCTTCAAAGACCTAATATCCTCCTCTGGTTTGCACACACACACACACACACACACACACACACACACACAAACACGTGTGTACACACACACACACACCACACATAAAAATATACACATAATTCTAAAAAGTAACAAGATAAAACTTAACACCCCCACACACATACACACAATCACAATAGCCCAAAATTGGGCTACTTGAAGGGTTTTTCTTACAATAGGAAAGCCCTTACCAATGTGTTCATATATAAGAAACACAAAAAATGTAATTCAGACACTTTATCACAGTGCATTAATCAAATCTGGAGGCAGACGGTGGTGGCACATGCCTTTAATCCCAACACTCGAGAGGCAGAGGCAGGCGGATCTCTGTGAGTTCAAGGCCAGCCTGGTCTACAAAGCTAGTTCCAGGAAAGGCTCCAAAGCTACACAGAGAAACCCTGTCTCAAAAAAACAAAAACAAAACAAAACAACAACAACAAAAAAAAAAAAAAAAAAAAAAAGGAGAATGAGGGCCAGTTCGATGTCTCAGTGGGTAAAAGGTCTTTGCCCCTCAAGTCTGTTTTGTTTGTTTGTTTTTCTAGACAGGGTTTCTCTGTGTAGCTTTGCACCTGTCCTGGATCTCGATCTGTAGACCAGGCTGGCCTCGAACTCACAGAGATCCTCCTGACTCTGCCTCCCGAGTGCTGGGATTAAAGGCGTGCACCACCACCGCCTGGCTGCCCCTCAAGTCAGATGACCACAGTTCAATCCTAGGAAACTAGAAAGGGGCAGATGCAGAAGCTTCTAAGATGTTCTACAAGGGAGAAGAAGCAACTCCCAAAAGTTGTCCTCTGACCTTTACACAGTAAGTACATGCTCACACTCATATCTGTATCTATCTGTCTCTATCACATACACAAATTGAAATTAAAGAAAAAAATACAAAATAAGAAAGTCTGAATTTAGCACAGACACCTGGTTTTTAATAAACTTAATTCACATAATTAACACATTAAAATAGTTGTTATCATCTGATTCCTTCCATAAGTAGACTTAGAAAGAACCAGAGATTCCGGGGTGGTTCTGCTACCAACTCCTTTATATAAGATTATCTGATGCTTAAAAATGGTTGTCCGAATTAAGAGGCTTAAGAACAAGGGTTCTGGAATAAAACTGGCTAGATATAAATCCCAACACTATTCATAAACTGTATCCTTTTTTTAAAGTACAAAACAAAAACAACCTACTTTATACATGGTTATGAGAGTTAAATGAGTTACCATGTGTAATCTCAGAATACTCTATACCATAGTAAGCATAATAACAAATGTCAGTTATCAAGACAGGGTTTCTCTGTATAGCTTTGCGCCTTTCCTGGAACTCACTCTGTAGCCCAGGCTGGCCTCAAACTCACAGAGATCCGCCTGCCTCTGCCACCCAAGTGCTGGAACGTGTGTGTGTGTGTGTGTGTGTGTGTGTGTGTGTGTGTGTGTGTGTGTGTGTGTGTGTGTGTGTGTATCCCAGGCATCTCAAACTCATGGCAGTCCTCTTGACTCAGTCTTCTCCGTAGTGGGGTTACAGGCAAGTACCATTATACCCAATACATCCAAAGTCAGTTGTGGTGCACATGCCTATACTTCCAGCACTCAGAAGGATGAAGACAGGAAGGTAAGAAACTCAAGTTCATCCTCAGTTACACAGCAAGCTTGAGGACACCACCACCAAACCACACATACCATCTTTTTTTTTTTTTTGAGACAGGGTCTTACTGTATAGCCCTGGGTGGCCTAAAACTTGCTATGTAAATCAGATTGGCCTCGAAAAGAGGTCTGTCTACACTTGTCTCCCAAATCTGAGATTACAATCTTCTAAAAAGGCTAGAAGAAGCTGGAGAGACGATTCAGTGACCCAGAGTTCATACTACTCTAGCAGAGGACCTTAATTCAGTTTCAACATCCACATCAGGTGGCTCACAAATGCCATTAACTCCAGATCCAGAGTTATCTGACACCCTCTTCTGGCCTCTATGGGCTCTTGCACACATGTGGTATACATATCCTCACATAGGCTCACAACATAAACATACATATAAATAAAACAAATATTTCAAAACTGTATAACTTACTTAAAAAATCTAAAATATGAGTTTTTACAATAAAATAACTTCACATGTCCCTAACACAGTCAGGTAATTAAGCAGGTAAGCCAAAAAACAACAGAATTAGAAGATAATCAGAAAACATTCTGTATTACTTAAAGAATGTTTCTTGAGTCAACAGTAATGATTTCACAGTATTTCATCTTTTCTGAATCTCCAAATTTTCATAAAAGGGACATTATTGGCCCTAAGCAACTGATTTAATATTACAAGGCCTATAAGTCAAGATTCAGGCCTAGAAACAGCCAACCGAAGTCAAATGTTTGGTCTCTCTAGAGAAAAAAAAAGGGGGGAGGGCTCTTTTATACACAAAATTGGCAGAGAGAGTACCACCTACTGTATCTTTTCCTCAACATATGGATATACAAAGAAACATGTATATTAATAATTGCAATATTAAATACAACCAAGAACGGTCATAAACAGGCTGAACGCATGACCTTACACTTAACCTATAAATAATTTGACAGCTAATTCAACCTTATAAACCTGATTATTTTAAGTTTAGGGTTGGAATTAAGAGATTATTTGGCTCTAAAAGGTCAAATACCTTTTCTTAAAAAATCACAAGATCAATTAATGTTGAGAAATATACTATTAATACTCTGAACCATATGCCTAATATTTCAAATAGAAATGAAAGACAAAGATGAGAAACAAAGATACTACTATTCAAAGCATCAATGGGTCAGAATTGATGTTGCTAGCCTGAAATACCAGCCCTTGAGCAAGAGGATCACAAGCTGGAGGCTAACTTACAGCAAATCCAAATCCAAGTTAAACACACACACACACACACACACACACACACACACACACACACACACACACAAAATCACTAAGTTCTTGGCAACAAGGAAAGGTATAGGGGTAGGTATCATAAAAACTTTAATTGGTGTATTGATAAAGATAAATATACTATCTTTTAAAAACAAGGTACAGAAGTATAAATAATAATCATTTATATAAAAATAGAAAATAAATCTCCATACATAGATGATCTATGGAAGAAAATAGAATTTATTTAAGGAATCCTTTCTACCTTCCAAATATTTATCCTATAAATGCCATGTACTACTTCCATTTCTTAAGTTTTATTTATTATTAATGTATACGAAATGTATGTAAGAGTTCAGGCAGGCAAGGAAGGCAGACATGTGCTACAGACAGTATGGAGATCAGAGGACAACTTCAGGGGTCAATTTTCTCCTTCAATCCTGGGCACCAAGGATCAAACTTGCCAGGGTTGTGTGGCAAACACACTTAGCCACTGTCCCTCCCTCCCTCCCTCCCTCCCTCTTCCTTTCTCTCTCTCTCACAAGTATTTTTGTTTGTTTTTAATAAACACTTAAAATCCATGTAATTAAGACTTAAAGTTGAGATGGGAAAGATGGTTCAACAGATAAAAACACTTGCTGCCAAATCTGACAACCTGAGTTCAATCCACAGGACCCACTTGGTGAAAAAAGAGAACCTACTTCTAGAAGTTGTCCTCTGACTTCCATATGTGTGCCATAACGTATGTGGCCACATCCCACCTTACAAATAAATAAGTATTTAAAAAAGACTCAAAACTGGAGTGTTAGCATTAGAAATTAGTTCAAAATGCCAGCGGAGAAGAGGGGACAGTGAGATGGCTCAGCATGTAAAACCACTTGCCCATTAAAAAAAGAAAAGAAAAGAAAAGAAAAGAAAAGAAAAGAAAAGAAAAGAAAAGAAAAGAAAAGAAAAGAAAAAGCCAGGTGGTGGTGGAGCTCGTCTTTAATCCCAGCACTTGTGAGGCAGAACCAGGCGGATTTCCGTGAGTTCGAGGCCAGCCTGGTCTACAGAGTGAGTTTCAGGATAGGCTCCAAAGCTACACAGAGAAACCCTGTCTCAAAAAACCATTTAAAAAAAAAAAAAAAAACCCTTGCTGGACAAGACTGACATTCTGAGTTCAATCCCCAGAACCCAGATAAAAGTGGAAGAAGCCAGGAAGTGGTGGCACACACCTTTAATCCCAGAGCTCGGAAGTCAGAGGCAGGTGGATCTCTTGAGTTCAAAGCCAGCCTGGTCTACAAAATGAGTTCCAGGACAGCCAGAGCTGTTACACAGAGAAATCCCGTCTCAAAAAACAAAAATGCCAATTTACATCTTGATGTTTATTCAATATATGTATAAAATAATCTATCCTGTGGTGGCATACACCTGTAAAGCTAGCCCTGGGTAGCTGAGGGAAGAAGGTGGAGAGTTTTAAGCCAGCCTGGGCTACATAGTGAGATCCTGCTTCAAAAAAAATAAAAATAAAACAGGAAGAGGGAGGAAGGAGGAGGAAAGAGAGAGGAGAGAAGAGGGGAGGGGATATTGAGGGAAGAGAAAATGGGAGAGGGAAAGAGAGCAGGAGAGGAAGAGAGGACGAAGGGAAAGGAGAAATGGAGGAAGAGAAAAGAAAGGGAGATGGAGAAGAAGAAAAAGAAGGAAAGGAGCCACAGTGCATTCTTGAGAGCATGAGTTCATTCTTGGGCAGTCTGCTCAGTCTCTCTCTGTGTCTGTCTTCTTCCCTCCTTTCACTTTTACCAATGTCCCTGCTTAAATCTATATTAAAACTTCTTTACACTCCAACCTTGAACTAATGTTTTAATGTTTTGAACTAAATTTCAAACTTTTTTTTTTTTTTTTTTTTTTTTTTTTTGGTTTTTCGAGACAGGGTTTCTCTGTGTAGCTTTGCGCCTTTCCTGGAACTCGCTTTGGAGACCAGGCTGGCCTCGAACTCACAAAGATCCGCCTGGCTCTGCCTCCCGAGTGCTGGGATTAAAGGCGTGCGCCACCACCGCCCGGCATAAATTTCAAACTTTTAACATGCTACGCAAGAGCTAGGAAATAGCTCGCTATATGTATCTGGTGTACGCTCCCCCGCCCTTTTCCCCCTTCTTTTTCTCTCTTAGTTTTGAAAATTACAAGATTATGCAATTTAAATTTGGGCTTAACTAATTTCCCAAAGCAACCTCACATTTAACAGTACAAGTTTAATTTGGTTTAAAATACCGTTACTTAATGCTAACATTTATCATTTTACCAAACATAAAAATTTGCACAATAAGACTATAGCGCCAGGCACACACACCTGTAATTCTAGCACTCAGGAACTAGAGGCAGGACAATCAGGAAGGAGTTCAAGGTCATCTTCAGCTACACAATGAAGCCAACCTGGGATATATGATTAGTTATATGGGGGTGTTTATTCAATAGTGGGCTTTTGACAGGACCTCATGTAGTCAAGGGTGGTCTAGAACTCCTGCCTCCCTAATGCTAGGATCACAGGAATCTGCCATCACATTTGGCAGAGTAGTAGGGAGTGGGAGACAGACTGCAGTTCACTGTGTAGTCCTAGCTGGTCTGGAACTTGCTTTGTAGACCAGGCTGGCCTTGCAATTGAACTCAGAGATCACCCTGCCTTGGTCTCCCTGGGTTTAATGGTAGTTAATGGTATATTTTTGTTAAGTGGGAGAAAGACATGTTTTTGAGATATATATATATATATATATATATATATATATATATATATATATATATATATATATATGAGAG
The DNA here is from genome assembly GCF_007827085.1 of Peromyscus californicus insignis. Classification (NCBI taxonomy): domain Eukaryota; kingdom Metazoa; phylum Chordata; class Mammalia; order Rodentia; family Cricetidae; genus Peromyscus; species Peromyscus californicus. Next base: position 45,398,350 of record NW_026294551.1, on the reverse strand, counting down.
CGCGCTGGAGGAGGAGATGTTTCTGGAAATAAATATGTTTTACATTTGCCTCCAGAGAAAGGGTAGATTTTTATTACCCTTCAGTTAAATGTACAACCTCCAGAACTGCTTGAGACAAAACACTAGTACTCTATTTACTAGCAGTGTAATATTGGGCTAGTTACTTAAACTTTTTATGGTACAGCTCCTGTCTGCACAATAGATCAGTATTTAGTGTTGTCTCATAAATTACTGCTGACTGGTATTCTATCACATGGTTATAATAATGGTATTTTTCTAGAAAAGTTATACATCACTATTATCTGTTGCTGATAAACTAGAAAGGTAAACATTCTAAATCACACTATCCTAGTTAATGATGGTTAAATAGCAGTTAAGACAACAGCCTCCCATCTTCTATTATTCAACACCGTCTAGAAGTACTAGCTTTGTTAACAATTTATGATAATACATAAAGCATTTCTATAAGCCAAGAACCAAAAATAAATAAGTTCCATGAAAGGACATTTCATAGAAGAATTATAAATAATCAGTAAACTAAAAAAATATATACTTGTTGAAGCCTGAGCTTCATATGAGATCCTGTCTAATATTAAAAAAAAAAAAAATTTAAGAAAGAAAGAAATAGGGGGCTGGAGAGACGTCTCAGAGGTTAAGAGCACTGGTTATTCTTCCAGAGGTCCTGAGTTCAATTCCCAGCAACCACATAGTGGCTCACAACCATCTGTAATGAGATCTGGTGCCCTCTTCTGGCATGCAGACAGAATACTTTAAAAAAAAAAAAAAAAAAAAAAACAGGAAAGAAAAGAAAAGAAAGAAACCTGGGCAAGCCTTTAATCCTAGGTCTCAAAAGGCAGAGGTAGGCAGATCTCTGAGTTCCAGAACAGCCACGGCTACATAGAGACCTTATCTCAAAGCAAACCAACAACAATAAATAAATGTTAATTAAGTAATCAATTAAAGAAAAACTCACAGGTACCATCTTCCAAGGAACAAGATATCTTGTTTCAGCAGGACAGAAGTCCTGTTCCTCTTGCCTGCCTTAGCCTCTCCAGTGCTAAGATTACAAGAGTACTCTGTCACACACATACACACCCTTCATTCCTAGCTGTCTGATCACTTCTAAAACATTGTACAGGAAGTTCTAGCCAGGGCAATTAGTAAAGAAAAATAAACAAAAGGCATACAGATTATAAAGCAAGAAGTGGGACCATATTCACAAATGATACGATTTTATTTAAGAGGCAATCCTAAACAATCAACAACAAAACATTTTAGAATAAATAAATGAATTCAATATAAGCTAGCAAGTAATAACCTTCAGGGCTGTTTGTAGTTGCAATGACTAATCTTGATTGTCAACTTGACTGCTTTTTATTGTATCTTACTATTTTTACTCTCTCTCTCTCTCTCTCTCTCTGTGTGTGTGTGTGTGTGTGTGTGTGTGTGTGTGTGTGTGTGTGTGCGCGTGTGTGTGTGCGTGCGCGTCCATCCGTCCCTTGGAGGCCAGAGGAGTAGGATCACCTAGAGCCGGAGCTACCGATGTTTGTGAGTCAGCTGATGTGGGTGCTCTGGAAGAGCAGTATATGCTCTTAACCACAGAGTCATCTCTCAAGCTCAACTGACTGCTTTTGAATCAACTAAAACCTAAACTGCTGGGTACTCCTGTTTAGGATTTTTTTTCTTTTTCTTTGGTTTTTTGAGACAGGTTTCTCTGTGTAACAGCCCTGGTTGCCCTGAAACTCACTCTGTATACCAGGCTGGCCTCAAATTCACTGAGATCCACCTGGCTCTGCCTCCCGAGTGTTGGGATTAAAGGCATGCACCACCACTGCCTGGCTATGAATCCCCTTTTATCACCCTCCCTCTCTCATTCTATCAGTTCTGTTCCTTTTGAGAACCCTGACAAGTACAGTAATCTATTATTACTATTATTATTATATTATTATTACTATTATTATTATTACTGTTGGATATAATATATGTATGTATGTATGTATTGCCTATGAGTACAGGCATGCAAACCATGACAAGACATGTGTGGAGGTCAGACAACTTTCAGAAGTTGGTACTCTTCCATGAGAGTTACCAGGCTTGTGCAGTACTTTTACAATGAGCCATCTCAAAGGCCCATCTAGTCTTATTCTCTCCAGTCCTCCTGTCCACGTTCTTGCTTGCTACATTAATATTTATACAGTGTAAAATAGGGTAAGGGAATGCTTAAAGAGGAATCACAGAATTATTACTTGTGGGGTTTTTTGTTTTGTTTTTTTTAAAGATGGAGTTTCACTGCTGCCCTAGCTGACCTAAAACTCACTATGTAGACCAAGCTGAACTCAGACTCACAGATATCATCCCTGCCCCTACTGCCTGAGCATTGAGATTAAAGGAGCCAATTGTTGTTGATGAGAGGATGTTATTATATCCCCCAGAACCAGAATTGCAAGCAGTTGAGCCACAGGTACTGTGAACTGAATTATGGTCCTCTCCAATAGCTGCAAGTGCTGCTAACCACTAAATCATCTCTCTAGACCCTGGCTGATCATTTTTGATACAAGGAATCACATCAGAAAAAACTATTTTCATCACTTCACAAAGTTTTCACGGCCCTCGATCCAATTTCTGGGCTGCCTCAAAAGTCTCAAAGAAAATAAACAAAACAGCTGATAAAAAAAGAGTTTGCTTCTGGGGAAGGATGCTGAGGAAGGATGCTGAGGAATGGAGTGGTGTAAAAGAATGTAACTGGATCAAGGCAGGTAGGAGGACAGTGGTGGAGTGCTTGTAAGGCCTTGGATTCAAACCCAAAACAAAAAGAGAGGTGGAGACAATTTGCTTTCCTCCCTGGTTCCTAGGAAGGAGATACAAGATATTACTAAATCCTCAAAATATGGGGGCAGGATACTGATGGCTTTTTTCCCCCCCGAGACAGGTTTTTTCTGTGTGGTTTTGGTCCCTGTCCTGGATCTCGCTCTGTAGACCATGCTGGCCTCAAACTCACAGAGATCCACCTGGCTCTGCCTCCCGAGTGCTGGGATTAAAGGCGCCACCACCGCCGCCGCTGGCCACTCTTTCGTTGGTCCCAGCACCCATTGGGCAGTTCACAACTGTAACTCCAGTTCCAGGGGATCTGGCATCCTCACACAGACATACAAGCATGCAAATCCCCAATATACATAAAAAGTAAATAAACTTTAAAAAAAATTTTTTTTAAATCCTAAAATTTTCGACACAATAGGAATTTCTTTGTTGTTCTGGAGGCTAATCTACAACCAAAGATTAACCGGTCATTACTTACAAATCAATATACTGAAACCTCAATAAAAACTGTCCACCAAAGCACTAGTGAATTTCCTGGTTGATTGGGATGATGATTACTAACCAAGGACTGAAGATAACAGACATCTATGTTTGGAATCCTCCTAGACCTTGTCCTTTAATCCCAGCACTTGGGGGGCAGAGGAGGATCTCGTGAGTTTGAGGCCAACCTGGTCTACCAAGTGAGTTCCAAGACAGCCAGGACTACACAGAGAAACCCTGTCCCTGTCTCAGGGAAAACAACAACTAGATAGATAGATAGATAGATAGATAGATAGATAGATAGATAGATAGATAGATAGATAGATAGATAACAAGAGCTGAAGAGACAGCGAGCGCAGTGGTTAACAGCGCTGACTGCTCTTCAAGAGAACCCAGACTTGATTTTCAGCACCCACATGGTGACTCACAACTGTCTTTAACTCCACTTCCAGATGATCAGACACCTTCTTCTGGCCTCTTCAGACACCGCACACACGTGGTACACAGACATACATGCAGGCAAAACACACATATTAAAATGAAAAGATAATATTAGAGGAAAAATAAAGACAAACTGACACAATACACAAATTGATAAATAAAATGAAATAAAAGATTAGTGACTATCAGGGGAGAAGGAGAACAGAGACAACATGGGAGTATTTGTGCCTAAATATTGAACCTGCTGTTAGAAAATGCTTTGGGGGGTTGGAGAAATGGCTCAGCGATTAAGAGCACTGGCTGCTCTTCCAGGGAACCTGGGTTCAATTCCCAGCACCCACATGGTAGCTCACAACTGTCTGTAACTCTAGCTCCAGGGATCCAACACCCTCACACAGACATATAAGCAGGCAAAGCACTAGTGCACATAAAGTAAAAATAAATTATTTTAAAAAAAAGAAAAGAAAAGGCTTTGGACAAAAATATGCTTTGGCTGTACAACACTCTGAATGAACTAAATGTAAATATTTAACTTGGGAACTGGGAATGTAGCTCAGCAGTAGTGAACACTTTGCCTAACAAGTGCAAAGCCCTAGATTCCATCCCCAACACCACAATCAAGTCAATTTAAAAGTGTACACACACACACACACACACACACACACACACACACACACACACACAGAAAGGAGAGACGATTGAAGACAAGGCCTGAATCACGTTAAGCATATATATGTGTGTGTGTGTATACATATATATAAATGTGCTTATATATATGTATATATAGAGAGAGAACATACTATATATCCATAAACCTAAACTGATGACCCCATCACTCCCTACCCCTTCTTATCTCTTTCTTAGACAAAGTCTCTAGCCCAGACTGGCCTAAAATTCCCTATACAGCCAAGAATGACCTTGAACTTCTGAACTCCCTGCCTCTACCTCTTGAGTGCTAGAATTACAGATATGTCCCAACACATCTTATTTATTCAGTGCTGGAGATCTAAGCACTCTACAAACTGAACTATATAGCCCTGTCCTTAAATGGTAAGATCTTCTTTGTTTAATATATAAATATATGTCTTGTGTGTATATACATGAGGAGAGGCTATATAGAGAGGCCAGACGAGGGCATCAGATCCCTTTGTAGTTACAGGCGGCTGTGAGCTTCCTGATGTAGGCTGTGAGAATCAAATTCAGGTCCTCTCAAAGAGCAAAAAGCAATTTTAACCATCTCGAGCCATCTCCCCAACCTAAATTTTAATTTTTTTTTTTTTTCAGGGTTTCTTTGTGTAGCCCTAGATGTCCTAGAACTCACTCTGTAGACCAGCCTGGCCTTGAACTCAAGAGATTCACCTGCCTCTGCCTCCCAAAGGCATGTGTCACCACCACTTGACTCAAATTTTAAGTTCTTAAAAGTTCATTTTAATTAGAGACAGAAACATTTTGTTTTAGACACCTTTTCTTTTTTGTTTGTTTGTTTTTAAGATTTATTTTGTGAAGTATTTTGCCTGTGTGTTAAGTATGTGTACCATGTGTGCCTGGTACCCCTAGAGATCAGAAGCATGGGTGGGATCCCCTGGAACTGGAGTTACATATGGTTGTGAGCTGCCCTGTGGGTACTGGGAACCAAATCCACAACCTCAAAAGAGCACTGAACATCTCTCCAGCCCCTCTTCCAATTTCTTATTTTTCCTTTGTTAAACACATCAGAGTAAATCTAACTAAAAGTTTTCTGTTTGGTCAAGATCATTACTATGAATAACAATGACACCTCTCATGTCTTAACTATCTTTGAACCTCAAGTGTTTCATTTCATCTGTCATTTTTTGCAAGATAGTATTTTTTTCAGTCACAGATACCTTGAAAATATAAATTATGAATTCTTACCCTGAACTGCTCCTGTGTACAAACTTAACATACTGCATGAATCTCAAGGAGTTAACAGATCTACTATGACCCATACCAGCAATTCTTATCTAGCCTGTTTAATAATAATATTACTTCTATGATCCTTTCTGGTGCTAAGTTTCTGACTCTACTTCAGTCTAACACAATGAGATGGCCTAAGATTTTCATAGACCCAAGGAGCCATGCTATACTTTTTGGTTTTTGTACTTTTATGAATAGTTGCCCTAGTTCACTGTCAATTTCTCCATGACTGCTAGTTGCTATCCAAAGCTTCAAAGAACTTCAATGAGATTCTACTACTACATGACCTATGTGAGGCACTAAATGAGAGGAATACATGATAATGGTTCTCATGAAGCGAAGACAAATAATTACACAAAAGGAATGCATCTTATTAGGTACTAAACTAGAACATCAAAATGAGCCAAAAAGAACTCTTAGAAGAACAAGGACAGAATAATTTGAGCACTGGGGACAGTTCTGTGGAAGAGTACTTGAACAGATAAAACAGGATAAAAAAATACAATCAAAGGAGCACAAAAATGACACCATATACACAGGCAGAGAAGGTATTATAAGGTGTGTTTGGCAGTAATGTTTATAAAAAAAAAAAATGTGCCAGGCATGGTGAAAGAGCCAATCAGAGAAAACCTTAAAAACTAAACAAAACAGGCCAGCAAGATGTCTTAGAGAGTAATTGCCACAAAAGCCTAATGTTCTAAATCTGAATCCCAAAATTCATGGTAGAAGGAAAAAAACCAACTCCTAAAAGCTGTCCTCTGATCTCCACTTGCACACACACACGCACACACCTGCACATATAAACATATCATAAATGCACACATATACATTCACAGTAATTTTAACTAAGCAAAATAATTCATAAAAATCACCAAAAGTAAAGAAGAACAGAAGTAGAAGAGTGGATTGCTGAGGTGGAAGGGACAAAGGGAACCCACTAGGAGGTTAGAAACTTCCATATAAAAATTTTTAGTGCAATTTTCCATGATTAAATAAAGAAAAAATTTCTATAACTTTAACTGAGTGGTGGATTAATTTATAAGTCTTCATTTATGTAACTGAATATTATACACTACAACACAACTGAAAAGGGGCACAAACAGTTACAGGATGATTCAGTAACTTTGTAAGTCTGAGTAAGCAGAAGAGTGATATCTCAGTGGTAGAGCACCTATCTACATGCTTGAGGAGCTGTGTTCAATCCCCGGCACAAGAGAAGAGGGCTGCAGTAGGAGATAAATGAGAGCAAGACACAAGAGGATCAGAACTAGGAGAAAAGAAAAGCTTTAAAAATTGTTTTTTTACTCTAGTCCGGGTGGTGGTGGCGTACACCTCTAATCCCAGCACTAGAGAGGCAGAGGCAAGCGATCTCTGAGTTCGAGGCCAGCCTGGTCTACAGAGCGAGTTCCAGGACAGGATCCAAAGCTACACAGAGAAACCCTGTTTCGGGGGAGAAAAAAAATTATTGTATTATTTTATGTGCATGGATGTTTTGCCTGACTGTATGTTTGTGCACCACGTGTGTGCCTGATATGTGGTACTGGAGTTATTGTGAACTGCATGTGGGTGTGAGGAATTGAACTCTGATCCTTTGGAAGAACAGCCAGTGGCTCTTACTGCTGAGCCATCTCTCCAGCCCCTACAAAAGCCTTCTGAGTAATACAGAATCAAGAGAATACTAACACAATATGCCAGCTACTGTCCTCAGGTCTATATAATGAATCTAATCCTCTTAGACCAACATTTCAAAGTATTATCAGTTCTAATTTACACAGGTGATGAAACTGAGGTCCAAAGAGATTAAATGATTTCCTCAAGTTCCCATAGCAGTAAGACTATCCTCCATGGCAATAAATTTCTTCACCATGCCATAGCACATGCATACAAAACATGTAAAAAAAAAAAAAAAAAAAAAACAGAAAAAGAATTAAAAGTGACTACCAAAAAGTACGCATTGACACAGGGATAGAGTGCATCCAACACCAACAGCGTTTATCACAATCCTGTAATTTCAATGTCAGCACCTTCCTCACCAATCAGTCAACATTCCCACTTAACTATAAATCATGCTCAGCAAGTATACCATCTATATCATCATCCTTAAATTTCCCACTCCTAAAATAAACCTTCAGAGAAATAAAAAGTAGTATCTGAAGAATGCTACAATTTCTAATATATGAAACATACTTAAGAAGCACCATGGGGCTGGGTGGTGGTGGCACACACCTTGGTCTACAGAGCGAGTTCCAAGACAGCCAAGGCGACACAGAGAGACCCTGTCTCCAAAAAAAAAAAAAAAAAAAAAATCCAAAAATATAAAAAAAGAAGAAATACCATGAGTTCATGAGGAAAGAGATTAAAAGAATCAAAGCCAATCCCAAAGTTTCTAACTTAGAAAACTTCAGAAAGGTTAAAATGTTCACAGTAGTTTTATTCATAAATGTAAAAGCTGAAATGATTTCAAATATTACAAACAGGTGAGTAAACAAATTGCAGCACACCCAAGATTTGGACTACTACCTATGCAATAAAAAGAAATCAACTACTTCTGGGCATGGTGGCACACGTCTTCAATCTCAGCACTCAAGAAAGGTCAGCTGATCTCTAAGAGTTTGAGGCCAACCTGCTGTGCATAGTAACAGAAACCAAATGAGTGGCCCAGTATGATGATATGACTTGTTATCCCATCTTTCAATAGGCTGAGAGGACAGACAGCAAGTTCAAATCATTCCCAGCCAAGGCTACATGAGACCCTATCTCAAAAACCAAAACAAAAAAGGAAAAAAGCTCTAATTCAACATAAAACAAAAATTTGCCATAACTGAAATAGTTTAGTTCTCTTCGAGGGATATTGAAGAGCTGCACCTCCTTCACTTTTATGGAATCTCTTGAAGTCACACCTCACTTAGTCAATGAACCTGGCCAAGTAGAGAGTTCAAGAGGCAATATCCCCTTTTCATTGTCACGAAAACTGCAGAAACATGTATGACAGAGCCCCCATAAACCTGAGACACTAAAAAACAAGAACAATCAGACTCCAACCCATCTATCAATACATAGCATGTTACAAAGAAGCCTTTTTTCCTGTTAAAAGCTACAGGAGGGCCAGTGAGATAGATAGCTCAGTGGCTGAAAGTATTTATCACACAGTCTGATGATGACTTGAGTTTGGTCACCAGAATCCACAGCTGAAAGAGAAAACTGACTATCAAAGTTTTCCTCAAACTTTCACTGTTGTCTGTGGTCCACATACACTCTTACACACGTATCCCATACATACACACTAAAAATCTTTAAAACCACTGGAATTTTTAAATTATTACAATATATCCTAGCATCTGATCATTACCAAAGCCAAAAATCATTCTTTCTCTTGCAAAATAGTCATTCTCCACTATCATTTCCAATCTCTAGTAAACTCTAAATTGTACATTGTTCTACCTTAATCTCCCTCAAATACATCACTTTAATCCTACTTCTTAGATTTCTACAATAGTCTCCTTCCCTGCCCCTCCCCGTTTTTTTGTTTTTCTAGACATGGTTTCTGTGTGTTAACAGTCCTGGCTGTCCTGGAACTCACTCTGTAGAGCAGGCTGGCCTCGAACTCACAGATCCTCCAGCCTCTGCCTCTGGGTGCTGGGTTTATAAGCGTGCACCAATACAACTGAGTCTGCAACAGCCTTCTAACCAACTTCCCTACATGTAATTTCTACCCAATTTATCACCATATTTCACTCTTTTTAAAACACAAATCATATTTTTAACATATTCCTGTTTTTATCATTTTCATGTCATTTAGAAACAGAACTTCAAGGAATAACAAGGGCTATAGCACAACATTTGAAGTCTTCCTCTGGCCACCATCTGAGAACACACATGTACATACAACATCACAAACATACATACACCATACACACAAAAGCAACAAAAAAAATGATGACTATAAATTTTTAAAGAATAGAGCTGGAGATATAACTTAGTATCAGAAGCTAGGAGTGATAGTGTGTGCCTGTAATCAAAGCATTTGGGAGTCTCAAGAGAAGCTTCAGGTCAGCCTAGGCTACATAGAGAAACCTGTTAGGGAGAAGAGACAGGAACCTCAGTCTCTAAGGAGTCATTTTTCCTGGACACCCCTTAACTCTTGACTTGTACTGCAACAGTTCTTTATACATTCCACTTGCCACCTCAACATCCACTTTACCAACATGTTTCTCAGCGGTGATTTTGCTCCCTAGATAAGATCCGGCAACATTTGGACACAAGGGCTTGCCACTGACAACATGAGCAGAATGCAGAGATACTAGAAAATATGCTACAACGCACAGCACAGATCCCTGTAACAACCTGCCCTTTCCCAACTGTTAATGCTATGCTCGAGAAACCTTGCATTACATGTATTTATTTCTGTCTGTATCCTACTCAACTACTCAAATTAAGAGGATATCAGGTGTTACTTCTTTGTCTCCTCTTACAGAATTTAGTAAACAGCACATTTAAGAACCTACGTTACAAATACAGACATATCTTAACTGAACCTATTTTGATGACGACAGGCAGTGCAGAGATTGTAGCATTCAGAACAAAAGAAAACCTAGGAGAAGATAGATGGCTCAGCTGATAAAAGCACTCGCTGCCAAGCCTGACGACCTGAGCTCAACCCCCGAGTCCCACAGAGTGGAAGAAGACATCCAGTGCTGCCCCAAGTTGTCCTAGCTGTCCTCTGACTTCATGTGGGACACTCAAGATCGCGCACACACATACACACACAAACAAATAAATGTAATAAAAAGTAAATGATAAGAGGGCCAACAACCTACGTTTGGATTTTGTGTTTCCCTAGCACATGCCATAAAAATCACAATTTTATAACTGTTATCTCAAAAAAGTATTAATCTAAAATTGGTTTCTATACTTATTACAACATAAGTAAACCAACTGGCTTACAGACTATGATTTTTTGTTTTAATTTTATAGACTTTATTAAAAACCTTGCAAATAAATAAAAACATTACACACCAGAATTTACCAGAACCAAAGTCTATATACCCTATGAACTTTCTATACAGTTAGAAATGGCATTTGAAATAGAAATTGTAGAGCTTCACATTAAACTTTACACTCTCAGTACTGAATATATTTTATGCATTTATCTACCACCAAAACAAAACAAAAAAACCCAAAACAGAATCATAAGTAGAAAAAGTTTATGCTTCAAAGGAGTAAAAGGAGCTAGGCGTGGTAGCTCACTTGTATAATACTACCACCATAGAGGCTATGATAGGAAGATTGAAGTGAGTTTGAGACCAGTCTAGATTACATCATGAGTTTCAGACTAGCCTGAACTGCAGTATGAGACCTCTCTCTCTCTCTCAGAGAGAAAGGGAGAGTGGGAGAACTTCTCAAAAAGTACTTGAATGATAACACAGTGCTAACTGAATAAAGTACAAAAAAATGAATACTAAAATACGACCCTAATAATAAATTCCTAACCCTAAAAAAGGAAGAACTTGACCTTGTCTAGTAATACTGTTCCATCAACTTTTCCTGATATCTCTTTCTTGGTCTCAGGAGGAATAAACTGGTAGAATCAATCCAAACACAAACTATAGGGCCAAGCATTGTAATAAATGCTTGTAGTCTCAGCACTTAAGAGGATCAGGAATTCAAGACCAGCCTTGTTTACATAGCAAGTTCAAGGCTACCTACCACCCTACAATGACACCCATTCTCCTTCCCCCCAGATTTACCTAATGTGTGTAAGCATTCTGCCTGCATGTATGTGTACTACATGTATGCCTGATGCCCAGAGAGGCCAGAAGAGGCTTTCAGATTCCCTCCAACTGAAGTTATAGACGGCTCTAAGCCACCATATTGGTGCTGTCTAAGCCACCATATTGGTGCTGGGAATTAAAGTCACGTCCTACGCAAGAACTAGCGCTCTTAATTAACTGTTGAGCCGTCTTCTCTAGCCCCAGACCTGTCTTAATAAGCAGAAAAACTAAAGACTTGGCCGTGCAGTGGTGGCGCACACCTTTAATCCCAGCACTCAGGAGGCAAAGCCAGGCAGATCTCTGTGTGTTCGAGGCCAGCCTGGTCTACAGAGCGAGATCCAGGACAGTCACCAAAGCTACACGGAGAAACCCTGTCTCAAAAAAACAAAACAAAACAAAACAAAAAACTAAAGACTCATAACTACTTCCATGAAGAGATTAAAAGAAATCAAAATACAGGTCTATAGTTAGGTCTAATACACAGAAGCACACTGAAACCTTTTTAATATACTTAGTAATCAGCCACAATTTTATGAAAACTACATACCATATTTAATACCTGAATATTAAATTTATGTTCTTAAGTAAAAATAAATATTATTTTCTTATTATGCTTCAATTTTTACTGCTGAGCACAGTAGTGCATACCTGTAAGTTGCAACTACTTGAAGTAGGAGGATCATTTGGGCCCAGGAGGTCATGACCAGCCTGAGCAACATAGCAGAACCCTGCAACATTTGAAAAATAATAATAATAAAAAAAAAAAGGGGGAGCGAGAAATAAAGTCTAGTTGGTAGACCGATTATCTAGTATGTACAAAGCCCTGGGTTTGATGCCCAGTGCCACATCAGAGATGATGGCACATGGTAATTACAGCACTGGCTACATAACAAATGTGAAGCTAGCCTGAGATATATGAGATCCCATCTCAAAACTAAAGTTTTCCCTTTTGCGGGGATTAGGAAGACAAGAATATATTTCAGTAGCAGTATACAAACTCACTAATTCCCAGAAACCCTGGAAAGTTTTCCCTACTAATTCTGCAGTGTACAAAAAAATACATTTACACATAAGATGTGACACACATTCCCGGTATAAAAATCTCTGGAATTAGTTGCCTTTAATTCCAGCACTCAGAAAGCAGAGGCAGGCAGATCTCTGTGGGTTTGAAGCCAACCTAGTCTTCAGAGCAAGTTCCAGGACAGCCAAGGCTACACAGAGAAACCCTGTCTTGAAAAAACAAACAAAATCTCAGGAATTATTTACAAAACTCTTTAGAGTACTGACCCTTTCCAGGATCTCTTTGATAAATAAAGTCCTTAATACCTATCAAGACTTAAGACCTAGGAAAGGTAAATGTGCCAATATGATGAGCAAAAAGACTAGACACTGAAATCAGTAAAGATTTAAAGGTAAAGAGTTACTGGAAAAATAAAGGCCACACAAGCATTCTTCAGAGGCATGCAATTAGAAGTAGAGGGGGATCTAGAAGAGCTGCCTAGTATGTGCAAGACTGCTGTTTCCATACTCAGTTGGGATAGAATTCTAAATAAATAGATAAGGTACCCAGAAAGCTTTATGGCAAACAAATTTCCCTAACTAATGTACCATGAGAAGACCTTGGATTTCCATGAACATCTATATAACTTGAAAATAAATTATTTAGAAGACTTTAAGTATAGAGAAAATAAAACCCATGCATGCCGGGCAGTGGTGGCACACGCCTTTAATCCCAGCACTTGGGAGGCAGAGCCAGGAGAATCTCTGTGAATTCAAGGCCAGCCTGGTCTACAAAGTGAGTTCCAGGAAAGGCGCAAAGCTACACAGAGAAACCCTGTCTCGAAAACCAAAACAAAATAAAACAAAAACAAACAAACAAAAAAACCCAGGCAGGATAAGGACAGTATCTTAACAGCACACAATAATCTCTTAGAGCTTGAATTAGCTAGGCATGACGGCTCCTAGCACCTACAACACTGAGACAGAACTGCTACAAGTTCAACATAAGCCAGGGCTATATAGTGAGTTCCAGGCCAGCCTTGGCTACAGAATGACACCCTATTTCAAGAAAACAAAATATGGGGGCGGGAGTATTTGCTCAGTGGTCAAGAGCACTGGCTGCTCTTCCAGAGGACTAGGGTTCAATTTCCAGCACTCACATTTCAGCTCACAACTGTCTGTAACTCCAGCACCAGGAGTTCCAACACCTTCACACAAATACACATGCAGGCAAAACACAAATGCACATAAAAGAAAAAAAAATGGCCTAGAGAGCATGACAGCTCATGACATCTGTACTCCAGTTTCAGGTGATCTGAGTCCCTTTTTCTGACCTCTGCAGGCACCAAGCATACACGTGGCAAATAGACATGCATGCAAGCAAAATATTCATATACACAAAAAAGTAAAAAAAAATATACACACACATATATACTAATTTGTCCAACCAATATATTCCATTAATATATTTCAAGGTAAAGACGCACCTACACAGACTATCTAAATAAAAAAACTTAGATGGACTGAAGAGATGACTCAGCAGTTAAAAAAGTATTGGTAGCACTTCCAGAAGACCTGGATTCACTCCCAGCACCCACACTGAGTGGCTCATAACTCTGTATTAACTCTAATTCCAGAAAGGTCTGATACCCTCTTTTTTTTTTTTCTTTCAAGACAGGGTTTCTCTGTGTAGCTTTGCACCTTTCCTGGAACTCGCTTTGGAGACCAGGCTGGCCTCGAACTCACAGAGATCCGCCTGGCTCTGCCTCCTGAGTGCTGGGATTAAAGGCGTGGGCCACCACCGCCCGGCTTCTGATACCCTCTTTTGCTCTCTGAGGGTACAGCATGCATATGGTGCATATACATATACTCAGGAATATACACATACACATGTTTTTTAGGGGTAGGTGGTGGTAGCACACACCTTTAATCCCAGAACTCGGGAGGCAGACCAGGTAGATCTCTGAGTTCAAGGCCAACCTGGTCTACAGAGTGAGTTCCCAGACAACCAAGGCTACACAGATAAACCCTGTCTCAAAAATAATAATAATAATAATAAATAAAAAATTCATATATAACTTAGAGAGAGCTGGAGAAATGGCTCAGCAGTTGAGAGCACTTGCTGCTCTTCCAGAAGATCCAGGATGGACTCCCAGCATTCATATGGTGGCTCAGAACCATCCATAACTCCAGTTCTAGGGGCTGACTCCCTCTTCTGACCTCTGAGGGCACCAGGCACACAAGTAGTACACATACCTACATGTATGCATATAAAACACTCATACATATAAAATAAATAAATCTAAAAACTAATTTAAAAAAGAAAAAAAGCTTTGCATATAAGTAACATTTTAGGAGTGGTGTAAAGAGCTCCAGGAATAAGAAATGTTATAACAAATTCTACCTAAATGAGCAAATGAAGTACTAAAGTGGGAAAAAAAAAAAAAAGAGTTTCATTCCTTTGGGATAGGCTTTACATTGAGCAAAGAAGAAAAAAAACTTCTCACAGATTTAAAAACTCCAATCAGGCAAGTGGGGTGTAGCCTACTGGTGTTTCAGTCCCAGAGTGTTACAAGGCCAAAAAATTCATTTTTAGACACCATTCTCCCCACCCCACCACACACACATTAGTATGAAATAATACATACTAGTCTATTCTAAATACAATAGTAAACTACTCTGGTTATTCTAACTATTTCTCTCAAAAAATATAAGTCAGCCAAAAAACTAGGGCTGTAATTCAGTAGTAGAAGTGCTTTCCTAACGTACCAGGTTCTGGGTCCAATCCAGAGCAGCACCATTGATATGTATATCAGATGCCAAAAATTATAAATCATTGATGGTTCAGCAAGTAAAGGCACGTTCCACCATGTTCCGCAAACCAAGTTCAACCACTAGAACCCACAAGGTAGAAGTGGAGAACCAGCAACTCCCACAATTTGTCCTCTGACCTCCACATGTGCACACACATAAACACAAAATAAATTTAAAAATAATTTTAGCCGGGGGGTGGTGGCGCACGCCTTTAATCCCAGCACTCGGGAGGCAGAGACAGGCGGATCTCTGTGAGTTCCAGGCCAACCTGGGCTACCAAGTGAGTTCCAGGAAAGGTGCAAAGCTACACAGAGAAACCCTGTCTCGAAAAACCAAAAAAAAAAAAAAAAAAAGTATAGACTACAAATCAGTTACTCAGGAATCTGAGGCAAGAGAACCCAAAGTTCAAGGCTGGACTAGGCAACTTAAGGGGACTCAAAGTTTAAAAAAAGGCTAGGAGGGGCTAGAGAAATGGCTCAGAATCGTTCCCAACACCTACATTAGGGCTTACAACCAATCACCTCTAATACCAGTGTCTGGGAATCTGACCCTCTCCTTCGGACCTCTGAAAGCTCCTGGAGTGTACATACATACACTCAAATACACATACACACACACATACATACATACATACATACATACATACATACATACATACATACACACACACACACACACACACACACACACACACACACACACACACACAATAAGTATTTTAAATAATTTTTTTCTTGAGACAAGGTCTGTCTATGTAGCCCCAGCTGGACTACAACTCTCTATGTAGACCAGGCTGGCTTCAAACTCACAAAAACCTGCCGCCTCTCCCTCCCAAGTGCTGGGATTAAAGGCGTGCACCACCACACCCCATTAAAAACAGTAAAGTGCTAGGAATACTACTCAGTGATATGGTATTTGCCTACAATACTCCAGATCCTAAGTTCAATTCCCATTACTACAAAAAATAAAAATTAAAAATTAAAAAAAAAAAGAATGAAATACACTAGTTTTTCTCCCTCCAGTAAGGAAATGTAACTTTAAAAAAAAAAAAAGGCCTCACACTTTTAGCAGACAAACATTCTATAAATAACCTACATTCCTAGCTCCTGTAACTCACTCAAATATTAGACTACTTGTGTTCATTCATAAACATGTATTAACCAACTAATATGTGATAGTCCACAATTCCACAATTTACTGAGTGTTTACTATTTATCAGGGGTATATTAAGTAAATAAAGATCATCCTATTTAAATCTAGCGACTTAGATTTAAATAGAAAAATATTTAATAGATTTCATAGAAAAAGTTAAGACTTAAAAAGTTAAGGAAGTGAGCAGGTGAGACAACTCAGCAGGTAAAGATGCTTCCTGCCAACGCTGATGATGTGAGTTAATCCTCAGGACATATGTGAAGGGAGGGGAAGAAGAGACTCTCAAGTCCTCCTATGCTCCCCACAAACATGATAAAAAATAATTTTTAAGCTAAGAAAGTTATTAAGTTTATAAATGCTAAAATTAAAATATAGTAACTGGGCCAGGGAGATAGCGCAGTGGGTAAAGGCTCTTGCTGCCAAGCTTGACAACACAAGTTCAAACTCCAGAACCCACATGGCAGGATGAACTAACTCCTGCAAATTGTCCTCTTACCTCCAAACATATGATGCCACCCTCACCTAAATAAATAAACATAATAACTTCTTAAGCTCAAATTTAAAATATGCCAGTTTTACTATGGTTGCTTCCATTCCATTACCTGATAATTATTTCTCAGAAACTGAACTTTGCATGCCTTTCTAGATGTAATTCACCTGCTTAAAATTATTTGATCAAAAAATTGAACAGGGACTAAAGGGATGGTTCAGCAGTCAAGAGCATTTGCTGCTCTTGCAATGACCTTAGTTCAGTTCCCAGCACCCACATGGCAGCTCACAACCCCTAACTCCAGTTCCAGAGATTTAATGCCCTTCTCTGACTCTGTGGGAACCAGGTACACAGACATATATAAGTGCAGACTAGGAACTCATACATCTAAATCTAAAAAGTAACAAGATAAAAGGATTTTTAAAAGCTTATCAAAAGAAAAAAATGGCCCTTTTTTGCTTAGGTAAGTCAGGGAACTGTTAAAAGCAGTTATATTTAAATAGTAACTTTCCTGGATGTGATGGTGCACACCTGTAATCCCAGCACCTGGGAAACCCAGTCTGGACAGCACAGCAAAAAGCAACAAGAGCTGGAGAATTACTGATATACTTCAGTTAGTAGAGTGTTTGCCTAGCATGCAC